>NC_090784.1:4287500-4587500 GCF_040054535.1 Antennarius striatus | reverse complement strand
AAACCCTATTCAAAAATGTGTCTAGATACAATTATTTAATGTAACCACTTGATATAATAAAATTAAGTGAATTCAAAAAAGCATTTCTTCCATGTATAGAACACTGTGACAGTTTAGTTTTATGTATAAAGTTCACCATATATACTCTGCAAGCTACTTCAGGAAGACAACTTGAACACCTCTGCTGCAAACATACACAGGCATGTGGGCACACCTCATTCTATCTTGTCATCGATACACACTCCATATTTGAACGTCTCCTTAATATCCAACAATCTCCCATCTGCCCCTCTGCCTGTCAACACCGCTGCTGTTCCACGTGCATTTTTAGCCCCCAAACACCAGCGTCCACCTGCAGGCTCCTGTCAGGGTGCTGAAGAGGTTTTCTCATCATCCCCGATATATCCATATAAAGATAGTTATATTCATATTCATATTATTTCACAAATTTCCCCACTGTGGGACAATAAAGGATTATCTTATCTTATCTTATCTTATCTTATCTTATCTTATCTTATCTTATCTTATCTTATCTTATCTTCTATAATGATGAGGTTGGAACCTATATTCTAAGCTAAAAAAACTGTTGTACCGCTGTAAAATTAAAGATTTCAAAACAATATTCAGACTGTGAAATAGGTAGATTGACAGCAGTAGCAGCTTCTGGACTGCTTCCTTTGAATTGTAGAAAATAGACCATTAAATTATTTAAACATCATTGAGTTAAGAAAATTATGCAACTAACTACTGACTAATATTCATCAAGAGCCCAATAATGAATATTAATAGAGAGAAAAACTGTTAATGTAATCAATAACAGGAAGTCAAGTCATTGTGTTTGACCACAAATATTCATACAAAGCACCAATATTAACCAGCTGTCAGATGGTCACATCCGGTGAACGTGCAGATCCTGACCTGCTGGACTGGAGGTGGATAATGCTGCTGCTGCTGGAGGCTTAATGGTGTTACATTAATTATATCCATAGAAACAGACGGGGAGAGTCACTCAAAGCTTACCTTCAGACCAAGAAGAGCTCCTGAGTCTCGAGGCACACTTCCATCTTTCATGCGCTTATTGAGCAAAATCCGCCCTATTAGGCGATCCCCATCTTTGGACGGCTGCCACGTCACCGGGTGCTACGAGGTCAGAGCAACAACACACCTTTTGTTTAACAAGTGAACCACTGAAAAGAGATTAGTTTAGACCAAAGAAGACAACTGTCCACAGTGAAAGGACGGTGTGGGGTGGTGGTGGTGGGGTGCACAGGGGAATGTATTCTCTCAGGGAAGTTCACACAAAGTCTGGTGACTCAGGTTGCAGCAGGCTTCTTCTTCTTCTTCTTCTTTTCCTTTTGGCTTTTCCCTTCAGGGGTCGCCACAGCGAATCAATTGCCTCCATCTAACTCTGTCTTCTGCATCCTCTTCTCTCACACCAACTACCTTCATGTCCTCTCTCACTACATCCATAAACCTCCTCTTTGGTCTTCCTCTAGGCCTCCTGCCTGGCAGTTCAAAACTCAGCATCCTTCTACCAATATATTCACTATCTCTCCTCTGGACATGTCCAAACCATCTCAGTCTGGCCTCTCTGACTTTATCTCCAAAACCTCTAACATGTGCTGTCCCTCTGATGTACTCATTCCTGATCCTATCCTTCCTGGTCACTCCCAGAGAGAACCTCAGCATCTTCATCTCTGCTACCTCCAGCTCTGTCTCCTGTCTTTTCCTCAGTGACACTGTCTCTAGACCAAACAACATCGCTGGTCTCACCACAGTTTTGTACACCTTTCCTTTCATTTTAGCTGAAACTCTTCTATCACACATCACACCTGACACTTTTCTCCACCCGTTCCATCCTGCCTGGACACGCTTCTTCACCTCTTTTCCACACTCTCCATTGCTCTGGACTGTTGACCCTATGTACTTTAAATCCTCCACCTTCTTGATCTCTTCTCCCTGTAACCTCACTCTTCCACTTGGGTCCCTCTCATTCACACACATGTACTCTGTCTTATTGTGGCTAACCTTCATTCCTCCTCTTTCCAGGACAAACCTCCACCTGTCTAGCTTCTCCTCCACCTGTTCCCTGCTCTCACTGCAGATCACAATGTCATCTGCAAACATCATGGTTCATGGAGATTCCTGTCTAACCTCGTCTGTCAGCCTGTCCATCACCATAGCGAACAAGAAGGGGCTCAGAGCTGATCCCTGATGCAGTCCCACCTCCACCTTGAACTCCTCTGTCATTCAGGTTGCAACAGGCCTAATTATTTGAATTCTATTAAGAGAATATTGAATTCCTGGTGAATTCTGGAGAAAAATACTGATAAATAAAATCACAACAGTGTTAGCTGATATTCCCAGAGCTTGTGTGAACCTGCCAGTGTGAGTGTGGACTCAGATTCATGCAATGCCTCATGCAGAGAAGAGCAAGCAGCCCCCAAAACTCCTCCTCAAACCAACTGGAGTAGGAAGATGGATGCCTTCACCGCACAGTGACATACAAGCATCGAGTGAGGCGGTGAGGGGAGAGCACACAGCTAAGAAGAGGAAAAGGTCACAATACCACAACAAATGAAATGGGCTATGAGATACTGGTTCAGTAGTAAAAAGAATGAAGTATAGAATAAAGCCATGAGACACCAATGGGGTGAAATCACAGTGCAGTGGAAGGGGAAAAAAGAAAAACAAACGTGTCATTTTTTTTTTTTTTGTGCAAAATAAATCTTTCCTGTTTGGTGTTCTGACAATCATTTGGGTTTGCTATATAGAAGTGAGTGGACAGTAAGGCAGGGGGACAGGTCACGTCTGGACTGGGGTGCTGTGGGGGGTAGGGCAGCAGAGTGACAGGACGGGCCCCAAGTAAAGGTGTTCCTACTGCACTGAACAGGACCGCTGCAGAGCAAGAACATAACATACGAAGGAGAACGTGCATGCAACTAGGGGGGCCACGACAAACAAAGAGAGGTTGTGTTGTCAATGCTCTTCTATTAAGAATACTGCAAAGATGTGTAGCTTCTTTCTGGGGGGAAGGGGGAGCAAAACAGCAAGTACACGTAGCAAGCAAAGAGGATGTACCCCAGAAGACTTTATTCAGCCACACCGAAGAAGGTGGAGCCAAAAAGTAACGGAAAAAAATAAAAAAGGAAACGGAATCGCAAGGGAAATCAACGTGAAATAAAAATCAAAAAACAAACATCTCACCTAGTTACACTTAGTGACAGAGCAAACAAAGACTGGATGGGTAGGTCATAAATAATAAAATGCAGGCTATGTTGTCTCAGTACCTTCTCACTATGGCTATGCTCCTCGTTTAGGGTAGTGCTACTGCACGTATCAACTCCCGAGTCTTTAACCTGCGGTTCACACCATGCCAAGTCCTCTTCAAATGAGTGTCCCCCAAAGCGCACCATTTTCTTTTGCCTCTCAGATAAGGTGTGTGTCGGCTCGGACATAAATGTCTGCTCAATAGTTTTTCTTTTTCCCCTTTGACTGTCCCCTACAGGTGTGGGATAAAAACAGAAAGAAAACAGAAAAACAACATGCAAAGGTGTAAATAAAACAAAGGAAACATGAAATGACAAAAGACTCTGGGAGAAAGGGGGGGGGGGTCGGGGAAGGAGAGATGACAGAGAGAGGGGTCAGAGAGAGATGGGGGGTTAAAGGGTGGAGGGGGTATGTCAAGGCAGGGCTCCACATGTCTCACCAAAGACATTGGGGAGGCCTCGCTGCTATGCCAAGACGCATGGTCCCACCAATGGCCATCCAAATCTCCTGTAAGGTGGGGGAGAGGGCACACGTACACAAGAAAGGACAGCAAGAGGGGGCCGGTGAGGACAGACATTAACACCCACATAACACACACAGCACAAGACAGCCTTCATTTACACACTCACACACACACTCAGTCACATACTGCTCAGGCTCATCGTCCTATCAATGTCTAAGATCCCTGTGGAGAAGGAAAGTGCAGCTCGGTTGATACCAAAGAGGAACGATCAATCACTGATCTGACCGCCTGAATAGAGTCCAGTCAGGAGATGACCAAACAGGTCTCTGCTGGGACTTCCATGACCAGTTTGATTTACTTTCTCTTTTTGGACACAGAATAAACCCCAAAATCATCATCCATGCCGACAACCAGCTCAACACAGTGAAGTCCCACAAATAAAAGCGCCTAAATATGTTTTCCATTATGTGTAAAAGGTGCGAATAGTGTGTTTGTGACAATACTCTGAGAATTTGTCAACCCACCAACAGGTTCCCTTGTCTAGAAAAATTAGTCTCTACCAAGAAACAGATTCCAATTTCCTCTCAAATGAAAATCCACTTCAATCTTTTCCAAAAACTGTTCTGTGAAAACTCTTTTCTGGAATCTCTAAGTTCTGCTGCTTCATCCACCCGTTTTTCAGTGTGGAGGAGGGATGGGGGGCACTTTACATTTCAGTGAGATCAAGATCATTGACATGTTTAAAAATAAAATATGAGCAAGAAGGAAACATGCAGAATCTGAAGGTTTTGTTATGTTTTCCAAAGGAGAATAGTGTGGAAGTAAAATGGACTGGACACTTTTTGGTCAACATCTGTATATACTGTATCATTTACGATGAAAAGCCATTTTACAATTCAGTAACAGAACTCATTAAGAAATGGTCCAATCAAATGAAGGCAGATAAAAAATGATTGGTCATTTTACCAATGAACAAACTGTGTTTGTGGCTGACAGCCAATCTGTTTGGTCCTCCACTTGCATGTGCTGCTGTTGACACACTTGAATGCTTACAATGAATGCATGTAGCCGTGTTGAACGTTAGGGCCGCGGGCGTGGTGAGATCATCTGAAAACACTGTGCTTTGTGCATCGCTGGGCCATATACATCACATTTCACACATTTCACTTCCCCTGCTGTAGAATCTAATGGATCCGTACAGGACAGACCTCCTTCAGGCTTTATCTGACTGACCATTCAATCTGTGGGAAATCAGGAAACTCTGAGAGAGAGGCATAAAAATAGACCGCATACGGTTTGAGATGTAAAAAAGGACAGAAGTTAAGAGGAAGTGACTCTCAGTGTAGAAGCTGCTGCCCTGGTCTGCCCTGTTTCATGACACCACTGTGTACCTCTAGAGGTGGTATACCGCTACCGCACTGCTAATCATCTATTTTCATAGTGAGGACACTGGGAAATAGTTTATCTAAAACAACATTGTCTGATGGTATCAGCCTCCAGTGCACTAGACTGTCCTTTATGGGGTGGTCCTGGACCACCTGCCCACCCTCCACTAATGTTTAGACTAATAAACCTGACAGATTGTTCAAGAGCTCGTGCTTCATTCTCTATCGGATTTGTTTTTGTTCACATAAATTAGATTTATGTGTTAATAAAGTTATGTTTCATGTCCATATTTGACTTGGAACATCCTTAGTAGTATTGTAGCTTAGCTTTGGCTTTGTTATCTTAACTAGCTCTATCTTCATGTCATTTGTTACATGAACTGTTCCAACACAGTGCCTGGAGGCAAACCATGAAATGTTCATCCTTTCTGCAACATCTTTGTGGTTTGGACTACATTTGTGAACCAAGAAAACACCGTCTCCCTCTCCTGTGACTCTCCACCCATCAGTCTAGGGGGGTGTAGAAGCGACTTACAGTTATGTCCTGTGATGAAACACTCAGATGGAGCAACCCTCCAACCAGCGGCTGGCTACAGACATAATCCTCTTTCCCTCCTACCTACTATTTTGTCAGCAGCATAAAGATAACTTCAGCGTGGTTGTCACTCTCATTGGACAGGTCACTTCAAACAGGTTAAGGCCTGCACTTATGATCGAGGAGCAGAAACAACAAAAATGCATCCTTAAGAGGTTTCTGTTTGTCCCTTTTAGAGAATTGATTTAGAGGCTATACATAAGGTCCTCCCACAGTTATATCAGTAGCTATCCTGCCTCCATCTGCCCCTACACCTCTCTAACCAGATGTGAGGAGTCACTTGCATGGAGGTGGGTACAGCCTTTCCCCCTTTTCTTCATCTGAAAGCTTTATTGCCAGTGGCGTGCCACAATTGGGCACCGCTCTCCAGCGAGGCGCTATATGGTTTTTTAGCGAGAAGGAAACTCATCATGGCCATAAATTGTGAGCATCAGCAGTCTGCGCCCAGCCCTGCCGTTTCGTCCCCGCTCCGAAGCCCCGCAAAGTGCTGACTCAGGGCAAAGGCAAGAGCGCAGGCAGTGGCTGTGTTCACCACCAGCAGGCTCTCCATCACTTTGACAGCTCAATAAAAACCAGTGTAAACTATTAATTGGATCATTAATTATTGATGCTGTTTTTACTACAATTCAAGGGGCGAGAGCAGAAAGTAGGCAGGGGTGAAACAATGTGTGTGTTTTAACATAGTCGCCATGTTGAGAAATAAGTGTCATGTAAAACCCCTGGTGAAGATTTGAAGACATGGATTTATAACACAAAAAGCCAACATCCTATCTTGTAAAAAACACATTATATATTAAGATATAAGGTGCAATTAATAAAAATACTTCTGTAAACTTGGGACCGCAAATGCAACAGACTTCCTGATGTGCAAAAAAGCCATTAATGAGCTTAGCTTGTCACTGCACCGCGTCCACCTTTCTGCTATGGTTAGCCAGCCAGCCAGCCTCTCCTATACTGTCTGTTCGGCACCATTATGAGAATGCATGTCAAGGGAATCAATAAACAGAAAACACAGGCGGAGGACCATCCTGATAAATCAGTCTGTGGGTCTCGCAGGGATGAATCACACCCATTAGAGCTGGCACACCATCTATCCTTTAATCTGTCACCTCATCTCTCCTCCTTATCAAACCATCCAGCGTTTCCTCAGCTGTCTCCTCCGTCCGGCCCTCGTCTCACGCCCCCGTCTCCTACATGGGCCCATCAAGCTGAGTGAACAAACCTCAAGGCCCTTTTGGGCCACGTATGGCCAAAAAAAAATGCTCTCTGCCTTCTTTTCCATCCCTGTAATCAGCTCACATGCAATTACCGTTAATGCTGTTCTGACTATATTTTGCCTTTTTGCACTCCTGGTTGGGGATAAACTGCCCCCATCGTAGCTAATCAAAGAGCGCTGGGTTTGCTTGTTTTACTGTTAGCAAGCGGATTCTCTCCCTCCTTGATTAGCACAGCTTATCAGACAGAAAAGGGGCATCTAGATCACAATCAGCATGTTTTGGGGAGCATGAAACAGCAGTGCATCCTGGTTTAGCATCAATACATCTGTAACAACTATGCTAAACATGTTGAATTCATAAATTGAGTATAACCAGAATAGATTTTTCTTTGTGAATGTATCCATATTTCTGCAGACTAAACCATTAATCAAACCCCTCACATCATATTAAAGCAAATTAATGATAGTGCCAATTACTTCTCAATAAAAACCAAGGAAAGCTCCATATAATTAGCTGCCTGAGGATTTTTTTTTTTGTCTTTTAGCTAATATAAAAAGCTGCACATATACAGGTCATCGGTTCAACTCTTCCCTCTGCCGGTCCTCTCTCCTACACAGACTGACCCACGGAGGAGGCAGACAGAACACCTCAACAACAGAACCTCAAAACAACCTGCATTTTCTTTGTTCTTTTTTTTTTTTTTTTGCTGGCTACCTGGAAACTCCCACATCAATAATGTAGAGCTGGTGCTGGTGCTGTTAGAGAGAACAGTTACATAACAGAGCAGACCTGAATTCCTCACTTTGGGCTGATGCTCCTGACAAAAGCATCTCTATACTGTACTTTCCTGCTTCTCGAATATTCTCAGCGCTGCAGCCTCTCCTCCCTTTGCAGTGTTCTGACATGTCTAACGTTAGGACCTGTGCAGTTACAGGTTTGACAACAAAATCAATTTGCAGTCACAACATCTGTCAGCTGGGTGGAGCTGTCGTGAAGGTAACAGCTTAAACAATTGCTCTTGATGTTGATTTTATACAAAGTGGCATTTAATTTAGTCACCTGGCTGTCTGCTTGCCAGTGCATGCTTATAGATTTGGACAAGTGCTCTTTGTCTCCAAATAGGTGGAACATGAGCAGGGAACAACAGTAACAGCTATAAGCCTTATCACCATGTGAGGACTTCATTTATATATATATATAGTATATTTATCTTTTTTTTAACTTTAGGGTCTTTATTGATTGACAATTTATACAAATTTGCCATATTGTACAAAAGGTGAAAAGCAAGGTAAGAAGAAACCTTTAGTATCTAGCATGAAATAGTCATCAGTGCTCATGTTTGCTGATGACACCCAAGATTTCATGATTTTACAGGAGTGATGACATTAAACTACTCAAAAAAATGACCTTTTTTTTTACTCAGCACACCTTTGCCCAACCGCTCCACATAAACCCCCTGCCTGCTGCCCTCTTTGTGCCGGCCAGGTAACACTGTTCATTATAGCATGTGAAACATCTGTTAGGTACACCTTGAGATAACACCAGGAGGAGATGGACTCCAGAGCGGCAGGTTCACCTTCATTCACATCACAGTCACACAGACAAAAACACATCGCCGCTGAAAACACATTTAAGAACGCACAGGTTTTGTGGTCATAGACACAAGAGCTGTTAAATTCAGAGATAACACACATAAAGTATAATAATGTAAGGCTCATTGTTTTCAGTGTGAGTAAAAGTATACTAAAAAAAATGCTGAAAATGTGTTCATTGCTGTTGTTTGATGCTAAAGAAGTTTAAACCAATGTTGGTTTGTCTGCACGGTGCAGTTGGTAGCACTGTTGTCACAGTATGAGAAGGTTCCCGGTGTGACTTCTGTGCAGTTTGTATGTTCTCCAACACGTCCGTGTGAGTTCTCTCCGGGTCCCCTGGCTAGTGGTTAAACAGTCTTACTCTGAGGGATGACCTGTCATTGGACTGTTGTGTTTAGGTGCAGTGACATGATGGGGAAATGAGTCTTGGTGGAGTCTTGTGTTCTAAGTTCTGTCAAGTAAACAAAAGCTAAGCTAAAAAAATGTAAAGGAAATACACGTGAACACCTGCTGGATCCTTTCAATGAAAATAGGTGTTGGTCAATTTTTTTCTGAATGGTTATGTTGCTTGCAAAGTAAAAAAAAACAACCAAATAACTCTTCTTGAAAATAATGAGCCCCACATACAAACAGACGCATAAACATAGAACACATACAGGGACTGTAGACTGGGTTATATTTGAGTCAAAAGCAGCAGCAATCCATTTCAACAAGAGAGAGCCACACGGATTACGTTAAAGTTTGATGACATCAGCCTTTCCGAAAAATAACATGTCAATTATACTAAAAATAGGTGGTTTAAAACTACAGGAAAAAGCATGTGAGGGCTGTGTGTCTGTAGAGTAACGCTGGAACCATAAGGTCATTGCAGACTGTTGGGTTGTTGGTGTGTTTCCTCCTACCTTTCTCGCTGACTGACTCACTCTCTATCTCCACATCCTCACAGCTGGTGTACTCTGGGGTGGTGGCCAGCTCCTCCTCCGAACTGCTCAGTGACACCTGCCGCATCTTTCCTCCCTTTTTGGTTTTGTGGGGCTTTGGGGGTGGTGGGCGCACCGACTCCGATTGGTCCGAGCTGAGAGAGTCATTCCTCAACATGCTCTCCATCTTCTCCCTCTTGGTCTTGCGGACGGCAGAACTGGGGTCTAAGTGGTGTTGCTGCCTCCTCATGGGGTCCCCTCCCATGCCCAGGTCCCCTCGTCGTAGGTCTCCAGATCTGTCACCTAGCACGGGACTGCGGTGTGGTGTTGGCGGACTGTGGTTGGAGGTTCTGTGGCTACCTAGACTGGGACTCATCGCCCCAGGAGAGGAGCGGTCCACAGAGTAGGACCGCTGTCCCACAAGAGGTGGCCGGCGTTCCGTGAGATGTTGACGGGACAACCGGATGGGGCTGGGTTCGTCCTGCTCCGTGTAAGCCAGGGAGACATCGCTGTGGCGCCGCTCGTGTCTCAGGCGACCCACCTCGGCATGCATTCTCATCTGCTCCTCGTACGGTTGCGGCTTAACGGGATAGCGAGCCAGATTGGGGTCGCTGCGATAGCGTGCTTGGAATTCCTCCTGCCTTTGCCGCTGGAGGTCGTACTCGGTTGGCGGTCCGTCAAGCTCCTGGTCCAGCGGGTATTCCTGGGAGTGCCAGCGTCCGGGACCCCGCCGGTCCCGGTAGCCCATCCGTGCTGCATCTGGGTACATGTGTGGGCCCCGCGGAGCCCGCCGAGGGTCCCCTTCCCCATAGTCAGACGGTGATCTGGGCATGCCGCCGTCCGTCGGGGCATACTGTGAGTGGTCACCCCCCTCCCTTTGGTCGTATTTTTGGTGTGGATCCCTGGATGCAGATGGGCTTCGTTTCCTGGAGGAAGAGGAAGCAGAAGGAAACGGCAGGATTTAGAGCTTCGTCCAGTTTCACTTAGATGTCTTTTAACATACAGTAAAATGTATATACTGCTTGATTAGATTTAGTGAGCATGCAGTAAGTCCACTAGTGAAAGTATTCCCTGTGTCTGGCCCACACACACACACACACACACACACACACACACACACACACACACACACACACACACACACACACACACACACACACACACACACACACACACACACACACACACACAGCTGGCATCTTCATGAATTTTCTCTTAAAGGGCCAAACTATGATGATGAAACCTTCAGATATATTTCGTGGCTTCTTTCTGAAATCATGATGAAATACATAGATTAACCCCCTTTTTGCTACAAGCCCAAAGAAATAAACACACTTAATTTGTAATTTAAGTGAAAATATTGTGGTAAGATTGTGGTTATTTTAAGTATTGTTGCATTCAGGATCCCCATGTTTGTAAAATTATCTATCAATCATTTCATCATGGTCTGACTGTCAGAAAGGAAACTAACCATAAAACCTGGAGGAGGCTAGCTGCACGTTGATGCATTAATTCTTTCGTTGAGAATCAATTATCCTTCCCACTTTTCCTCCAAAATAATAATGACATTTTGGTGAGGAATAAGCTCTGTGAAGCATTCCTTTAATTTTATACGTGACAACTTTCCAGAAATTTCAAAGGGCTACATAAATCACTGCTGCCAACCTTGTTCACTGGCCATGGAAAGGACTCTGCTCATTGATTGGCTGATTCAATGAACCCTGGAGGGGGTTCAGACTCCGCCCATTGGTTCACATATGTTCTGTATAGTCTCATAATAGTCTAATAAGGCACATGAAAGAAAGAATGGACGTCTTTGGCTTTCTATATTTTGTGTAACAATCTAAGCACTGAAGGATCTCTCGAAAATGAACGAAGATGAGCAACCACTCGCACTGATTCACGCCAAAAGGCTTTTTAGTCTTGATGTAAACTTTGGCAACAGCAAAAATGTTCCGATTATGTCACTATTAACTATGTGACCAAGGATAATCTATAAGTTTATGAACAGAGTGGAATTAAGATCAAAACTCAGGTAAAAAAAAAGCAAAATGACTCCAGCTAAATGCTAACAGTCAGTCCAGCTAGATTACTACAGAAGCAATTTTGTAAGATGATATCATGTCAGGATTTATACCAAATACAATAGGTTACACTGCATCTAATGTGTATTGAAATATAGATCTGACGCCTCAGTGATATTTTTAATACATATACATGGTTAACGCAACTCTATACAGCTTCAAACCAGCTACCAATCTACCAATCAGGATACCAGGGTTGAGCTTTTAGTGTTTAATTTTAAATGCAGTAGTTAAATAAAAATCATCATGATTCACGCAATTATTCATCATTCATCATCAATCACTTCATCCGCTGTGACGGGTTGCGAGGAGCTGGAGCCTATCCCAGCTGAGTGAGGGCGTGCGGCGGGGGAAACTCCGGGCGTGACGCCAGTGCACCGCAGAGCCACACAGAGACACAGACAAGCATGCACGCACACACTCACTCCTACGGTCAGTTTGGAACGGCTAATTAACCTGAAGCACATGTTTTTGGAGGTGGGAGGAAGCCTGAACCCAGAGAGAACCCACGCAGACACGGGGAGAACATGCAAACTCCGCACAGAGCGGGACTCGAACCCGGAACCACCTTGCTGTGAGGCGACAGCGCTACCCACTGCGCCACTGTGCCCCCCAATCACTCAATTACAGATTAACAAATCTGTTTAGATTTGAATGAAAAAATAAGAATGACATAAAAAAACAGGAAGTACTTCTTCCCACACTCTTCTCACCCATTCTCACAACTCTGACCAGCGATCGCTACCATTTACTACTCTAGATCCATTGAAATTCAAAGACAAAACATGAACAGCATTTATCACATGTCCTCATCAGTGATTTCTTGCAAACGGACCATTAGACAACATCATCTGTAACAACACTACAGAGAAAACACACACGCAACAAAAACAAGACGACCGTACTAAATGAACACATCTCTGTTCAACATAAAGATGTGTGCAAATCTTTATGATGCAACTGGATCACTGCTTCACATTAAACTAAATCAACTTAAGGTCTTGATCACCTTAAGGTCTGAACACAGCACCTCTGGTGATTCATGCGTGGCTGGAGGAACACATGAGGGCGGCTGCATTATGCATGGCATGCTTCTGGACACTAAATGAGCAACACTTCATTCACAAATACAACATGAAGCAGCAGCAGAAATAACAGGCTGGAGTCAGGGCCGGGGCAGAGAGAAAATACCAAGTTGGGAATGGGGGGAGTGTGTGACAAGCATGAGTAAATATCTCTTTATAGACACTTTGGAATGATTGAAAGTTGTGTTGTGTGTGTATGCATGTGTAAATGCATGCATTCACTTGAGGCTGCCACTGCATTTTTTAAAGTTGTGTGTGTTCTTCATTCGCTGCACAACCTCACAGGATGCCGACAGGACTGCGAGTGAATGCCCCCTCTGGGAATGCAATGTTGAAATCTTACACCCTGAACACACACTTGCACATAGAGGACATTCATAACAACAACAGCAGACATTAACAAAACCGCCCTTTGACGAGCTCTAATCCATTTTGACAAAGTGTATCGTATTTCATCTCTCCTCTTCTGCCTTGGGTGCCCATCACATCCAGAGACGTGTCTAGGGTGGCTGACATGCATGCAAACAACGACACGCTGCAGCTACAACACCTGCATCATGATGCTAATGGCATGAGCCCTAACCAGGATGACAGACGGGTGGGTCAGGACCAGGTTCTGAACTGTGCTTTGCTCCAAACACCACTGCAACTGCAAAAACTTCCCTGCAGATATATCTGAGCTTGTCATACTGCTAACCTCACAGTTACATTCTACTCTCAGTTACACACATGCAGACCATGGACAAACAAATGAATAAACAGACGGGGGGTAGGCTGTGGACAATATATGTGAAGCAGCGGTGAGAGTGTTTAAGTGTATATGGCTAAAAAAAGCTAATATTTGCAGCTGGTGTGTTTGGTGCATTCAGTGGGTGTGTGACTGTTCTAGATGTGATGCACAGAGGCTGAGCTGCTGATGTTTGCGCAGCACTCCATACACTGACGCTCTCTATCATATGTCCATATATAGCAGGAAGCATGTGTGATGTCACCATGGCACTGAGTCACAGCTCAGGTGGCGTCAAACAGAAGTGAGTCATCCTAACGGGGAACGGAGAGGCATGTCCGCTGTGTGCACGGGACAGTGCAGACACCCAGATAAGAGCTGGAGAAGCGTTCCACAGGGATGAAACATCAGCTCTGATGAACATTACAAATAAACATGTTTGCTCCTACATGTCAGGATAAACTAAAGTAATAATGCCCGGAATGGAAAATAAGGTAAATTATCTGTAATCTAGTGCTTTTTGTCTCAGTTGGTCAGGTGTGTGAGCTGTAGTGTGTCTGTAAGCATGTCTGTGGTTTGTCAGTCACATCCATTTTAAATGAGACAACCTAGAAATGAGCTTTTCTCTACTGGTCTTTTGAAATTAGAAGCTGATTTAACATTAAATGTGGCACATTGTGTTTTTAATTCAAACACCTATCCTGCCAGAGAAGAATCTTTATTCTGAAAAATCAGTAATGGCAGGAAAGTGTGTCTATTAAAAACAAAATTAATTGATACACAATATCAGTTGTCACAATATCACAACTTAAAACAAGATTCTCCGTTTTCCATCACCTTATAATGTAGCACAAAGCTAAAGAAAGCCGAGGACTGTCCACAAAAGAAGAGGAAAGACATGTTTTTCTGCACAAAAAGCTGATAAGATACAACTGAAAACAAGATCAGCAAGAATCAATCCACTCTTAACAGATTTGAAAACCCCACACCACAGCCTCATTCTTAACTTTGCATTAATAAATTATGAGACATTAAAACATGGTTGTGCAAACATGAAAAGTAAAAAATTCCCTAAAAAGAATGCTGATATTTGATCTGCACTGCATAATTTTATACTTTGATTTGAGTTTCATCAGCTCAGAGTGAACAATGCTGCTTTTAAGGGACTTGGCTGAATTGCAAACATCCACATCTATAGAAATTAGGGATTCTGAATCTCTAGTGTGACATCTAGTGGCAGGGAATGCTGCACATCAGGATGCCATGCTAGTCATTTCTGATAAAATGTACAAGAAATTTGACATATGAAGCAAAACATGTGGTGTAGTCATATCACTGAGACACAAACATCATGACATCAGATTCTGCTCTCAGCACAGACACACACCTCCAGTGCTCCAGAGTTAAAATTGTAATGATCTTTTTAAAGCACACTCTTCTTATCAAACGTAGCATGATGTGTCAAATCCAGGATCCAAAAAGAAAAAAAAATCATTACACTGTGGCTCTAAAAGATTAACAATTGTGACACTAAAAGTTTAGATGTGATCTGACACACAAGCTGTCCTCATGATAAAACCTTTCTATGTTCTTATTTTCTGCAACACAACACAGAAACCGGTTGATTAAACTGGGTTTACCCCCGCTCTGCCTCATCAGATGCGTTCCTGCCCTGACCCGCTGACGGGATCTGATCACCAGGAGCCACAGACAGACTTCAGCTGGCAGGCGGAAAATGGACTGAACATTCTAGCTGTGTTACTCCTCAAGTCTGAGTCTGTTTAGGTGTGTGTTGCACCGCCTCAGCTGTACGATGAAAGGCCTGAGATCAAACAGGAAGCCCCCGTGCTTCCAAATCATTAATATTTGAGATGGATTTAAAAGGAAAGGTTATCATACATACATTTCCAGAGAGCATCCACCACACACAAGCTATAGATGTGACAACGCAACAACTTTTGAAGTGGTTTTTTTTCACACAAACACAGCCCATGATATTTAGCACACACCGATGAGGCACACTGGGATTATGACTAATTTATGCATCTATATTTAGAAAGTTTTAATTAATGTCAAGACTTCCATTGAATGACATCTGAATTAAAACTAAACATTAGCAAATTATTGTACCACATTATCAGGGTAAAATGCAGATACAATTGGAGGTAACTTGTGTAGCACAAATACTTTTTATTTTTTCTATTTGGAATTTTAGAAGCAGAAATCACTATGCATGATGTTCAAAACAAAAGCTTACGCTTGGTCAAAATAGTTAAAGTTTTAAAGCAAGGTCAGACAATTGTATGAATCATTAGTTTCACTCTCTTAATCTGCCCACACCTCCTGTTTTGACAGCTATTATAACGGACAGATTATGTGGACTTGTCTCTTCTGTATTGATGTAGATACTCCATTTAAGAGCAGAGAAAGTTCAATGATTTAACCACTTTAACCTATTTGTGATGTAGTAAAGATTAACATGTCAGGATGAGGCTGTTGCCCTGTGGGTTCACGGTGGCGATTATCCCCGAGGCGACTAAACAACTGTTATTTATAATAAACTGTGCATTGCATATCAAAAAATGCACAACCTTTTATGCACGCAAGTTACGTTATATTATATCTTGTAATGCCTTGCAGACATTATGTGTCATAAAACTGGAGAACCACATGACATTATGCAATTAACAGTGCACATGTTCACATAACATTTAATAACAGCAAATCATATAGTCAACATGCAATCTGCTCACGAGAGACAAAAGCTTTAACTGTACTTACTGAGAGTAAATTTCAGACCCTGGGATGTAGCTGAGCTCAGATATGTGTCTCACTGCACCAGCAAACACAGTTTTCTGTCTACAAACCACTGAGGGAAGTTCAGTCCAGTCCAAACCACTCAGCTCCAGAACCACTTCTCAGCCTGTGTTCAGGATCTTGTTTCAGATATAGAAGCCAATGGATGAGCCTCACACAGCAGTAAATGCAGACTTGCATCAGCACCCGTGTGCTTTGCCCCCACTGCTGCTGAAGAAACATGTTAAATAAGAAAGCCAAAAGCAATCAAGGTGAAAATGCAACGCTGCCCTCCTCGTGGGGATTGTGCCATCGCTGCTTTGCGGATAATGCTGAGAAGTCAAATGAGAACAAATGAGTGGCACCGTGTTGCAGAGCTCACCGCTTAGAGAGAATCAGACCCACTAATGACAACAATACATCCTGGAATGGTCTGTATTGAAATGAGATAACCACCAAAAAAGCAAGAACAGAAGAAAAAAAAAAAAAAAACAGCTGAATGTGCACATCTCAAGCGGGAGCAATCAAAGAAGATAGGAGAGGAGGGGAAAATGTCTCGGTCGCTCCGTTTACAGATGCAGAGCCACTATCCCTTCCAACACTTACACAGATGGCCACCGAGTGTGTGGGAGTTCAACTCTTGCAGCAATTCAAGCATTTAGTTGCGAGGCTTGGTATCCAAATATTATTGCAGCATAAGCATCACCAGCTTTGTCTCTAGCACTCTGCACCACGCACAATGTCATAGTTTTATGATCCTGTCTCCGAAGCTTGAAAACCAGCAGACTTCTGGGATTAATGCGTCATCATGTGACTGGCTGGAGGTCAGCAGTGACCCCGTCTAACCTGTCTGATGCTCAGTCCTCTGGGATTACATTCCATAGCTGATTACTAGCTGACTTCACCAATCGGCAGAGCAGCACACACCTAATCTCAGTCGGCCCAAAGTCTTATGATCCTCAAACTGAAAAACTTACATGGCTTTAGTATTTTTTCATCATCCAGATTTAATTTCCAGGCATGAAATGAAAGGATTGATAGAGAGTTCTCCACAACTAACTTTCACTCCAGAACACAACAAATACAGAATAGTCTTTTCCCTGCAGTTGTTCCTGCCTCTTCACTTTTCATCTCACTACTTTTCACATCTGACGCCATCACTAACTGTCCTTCGCTCCTCTCCCTTCACCTCTGCCCTACCAGGAGACTAACAATGAGTTGGACTACTTGAATATGTTGTGATCCTGATGGCGGGAGTGACAGCTGACTGACAGGAGCATGGAACAAGAAAGGGCAGGGGGGGGGCTGTTGTGATGGTACGGTCCAGGGACAGGGTAAAGGCGTCGTGGGGGGATTTATCATAATACAACCGATGATGGGACTAGGATACTGAACTCCAACCATCTTTTAATAGAGCATGTTTCTCAAACCACTTAAGATCATCAGGAATGACTTCTAATGTCAGCAAAAATGCCAAACTAATGTAAGCTGTGCTACTGTTTTTGCATTTTTTTTCCCCCGTTATAATTAAGATCTGCATTTTAATCAAATGTCATAAATTATAAATGAACATTTCATTTTACTCTCCCTGGTATCATTCTGTCTAGCATTTCAAAAAGTGTGAAAAGTCAAAGAGTTCCCTGTTGCTGCTAAATTATGCTCCTACTTCACTCCTCAAGTACACCATGTACTTGATTTTGCTCCGTATTTTCACTCCTGCATACCAAATCTGTGTAAGCGCTCACACTTGATGCTGATGCTTCAGGTACATCTGCTTATACAACTTCAAGAAGCTTAACAGTGATGTAATGGAACAGGGCCATAATAGAAATGATGGACCAGTAGAGCAGGTGCCCCAGGAACGGATTAAGCACATTTGTTGCTCTACCAAACCTAACCTGGACACATAACACTCCCCCCCCCCCGTCTTATTGGTTTGTCACTTACATTATGAACATAATGTATAAAATGAAGTGGTATGTGTTGATTTTAAAACCTACAAGGATCACTGACAGTCATGTCATATAAATAACTGCTGACACAGCTCATTTCTACCAGGACTGTGCTTTATTAGCTCAACACACATTGTGCTAGGCAGTACGTTACAATGATGTGATCTCAAGTCACTTGATCTAACTCTCTGATCGTATCAACATAATGTTAATCTACCAATATTATCTCACACCTTGCAATTTAATTGATTATTTAATATAATGTTAAGTAGTGTAGTTAAAGCTATTCAACTAAAATAACAAATTCAACAGTAACTGCATCCGAGAACAGAACACGACTCTCTGTTCAAGCTCTTCCTACGAGTCATGTTGAATTAATTCAAAATGATCTGTAGCCCAGAAGCCTTAAAGAAGCAAAGGGTGTTTTAAAGCATCTTCACTCATGTTGGCCCACATATCTGACTCCGGATCATTGAAACACTTTCTGAATGTGTGTAAAAACAGAATGAACGACAGCCATGAGTGATGAGAGCTGTTGCTGCCGAGCTAAATTGCTGTTCATTGTACATAGTGTCCCAGATAAAGAACAGGAGCACTTACAGCATTTGTAGTTTACCTGCAGTTCACACGAGAACATTTTAGTGAAATGTATGCAGTTTACTGGCAGTACAATAACTGATATTTGGTCGTGTGGTTTTGATCTGTGGCCTCCCTGCTATTCCTCCTTGGACATTCCCAAAGGCAGGATTTTATAACGCAACGAGTATCAATGAAAATAGAAGCATGGTTTAGTCAGACTAGAAATGAAGTAACTAAGGCTGTCAAACATATTGTGGAGGAAGCTAAAGGGGGAGATGGGGTAAAAAAAATTAATTAGCATACCTTGTAAGAAATATGCCAGTTACAGAATCAGCTGGTTTATGATGGCTCAGAAAGGCAGCAGGGATTGACTGTGAACTAACGCTATGCTCCATTTGCATCTTTTATTCTTCCTCTAAGGTTCTGGACAGCTACCAAACAGGTTCAGGTGCACCACCACCTCCTCTTGAGTAGAACAGGCAATCATAATTTTCATATAACCCACAGATTTTAATCAGATTTATGATGTGCCCAACAGAGAGCCAAAGACGGTGTATTGTTTACCGGTAAAATCTGGAACATCTGAAGAGTTTCAACTTAATGTTGATCATGCAACAAATGGTAAATATGTGGAATTCACATCTTAAGATTCTTTTTGACCATTATCTATTATGCTGTTACTCAAAACCAGAGTTTGCCACACAGGCTGTTGCAACATTCAAGCCCACAAGACAACCTCTGATCTGAGTGTATTCATGAACTGGCCTGAAGAACACAGGCTCTACCATCCTGTTTAAGACCAGACCAGTGCCTTCTGCCTCCTGTATGGTTAATACATCTGCGCCGCTCTGCCTGCTGGGTCTCCATTTTAAGAAGAGGCTCTATGTAGGCCAAGCCCCAGCAGAATATGCCGTTAAGATTAGCTACAAGTCAGGAATCCTGGCTGCTGCTTTCTCCACCATAGCTGCAGAGAAAGGTTAGAGAAGCATGTGCACGTTTTGTTATCATATGGGGAAGAACATAGATACTGTACACCAGAATGTTCAACTCTGTAAGAATTTAATAAAGCAAAGACCCCTGTGGAGACGACAAATAGCCAGGCAGTTCACTGATGGAAGTTTGGTTCGAGTTCTGCTTCGAGTTCTGCCTAGTGACTTCAGCTTGAGTTAATCAGAAGGACAATGTCACACAAGCAATCAACACCAATGCACTGGTGGGGAATTTACATTTATACTGAGTATTTGAACACATAGTCACATAATCAAGGCAGAGTGATGTTAGTCATACCCTGTAAATAAACCAGTCACACAGACACTGGGGGCAAAAACATGGGGGGAAAAAGGACCTGGCGTTTGGGTCGCTGTGGAAAACAGAAAGCTTCACTTCTACCAGGTCCAATCATCTCTTTCACAAGCAACAATCTGATATTTCACATTAGGAAAGTTGTGTGTAAACTAGACAGCGCCAACTTCCACCATGAAATCCAATCCAATCCACTTTATTTAAAGAGCAGAATTTAGATAAACACAAGGTTTCCAAAGTGCTGCACAGTAACTAGATAAAAACACAACAAATGCACCATAAAACCATGAACATAATGCAGTTAAATAAAATATCAAATGAAAATCCAATAAAACAATTTTTAAAAAGTTAAAAGCGGAAATAAAATCAGATAAAAACAATTAAAATAATGTGAAATAATGCACAAAAATACAGGCTCCCACAACGTCAATAGTCAATAGTCCCGCAATAGTTTGGTCCTCACTGATCACAACTTCCCCTTTAATTCGGAATCAGTATTAGCTTGAAAGACAATGCCGTCTCCATCAACATTTCGTATCTAGATGATGAACCCTATTCCCACCATCAAACAGATGACGCCTCAGACTGTGGTCGCCCGCACCAAAACCAGTTTTTAACTTTTGAGTAACTCTGCTAACAGACACGAATGAAGGATGGCTGTTTGTGTTTGGGTCCCGATGTTGTGCATTCCTGTTCAAGTCACGACATGTTAGTAGTCTCATCAGTAAAAACAGTGATTCTGAAATAAACCGGTAATAAGTAATTAAATACATGAATAAATAAGTAAACGTCAGGAGGTGTTATATTGATCTTTATTTTACTTCCTAGAGACATCCATCTTTACCATCACACACAGGTATAATGAAGGTATCATAACAGGAGTTGTGGTTATTCACACTTTCACACATCATCCCTCGCAAATAAACATCACAACTAAGTAACAGCCCTCAACTCCTGCCTACTGCCATGCTGCTGCATGTTGACTGCTTGGCGCTTGTCAGTCATGTTCATTTTCACAAAGAGCTTTGTGTAGAGAACACACTGAGATTTGTCGAGCTATTCATAACCCAGCAAATTCTGTTGTAGCGCTGGCTGTATTTTTTGCACCGTAAAAATATGTCTAAAGTACCACAGTCTCCCCATCTCTTCCACTCCTGACATATACAATTGAACGCACGCGCGCACACACACACACTTTCTCTCCCCTCCTCTCCTGACATGAATTCACACTTGGTTCTCCTAAATATGCATTTTTCATTCCAGCGAGCTGCATTTGAAATGAAAGACAGAGACGCTGTGTGGCTACAGAGAATGACGAGGTAATGAAAAAAGCTGAGGGCTGACACAGAGAATGCTTTAATAATCCCTGCTGCCAAAACACCATCTCCAGGACCGGACAGAATGAAGATCCTCTTGGGAAACCAGAAGTGGTCCAGACTGGCCGGAACTCATCACATTGGTCGCCCCATTTCTCCCATCATGCACTTCTCTTTCCTTTATTTTCCCAACTTTTCTGCGTCTGTTATTGTCAACAGATAAGGCTGCAGCAGCACAGCTCGAGTTGGCAGACAGTGACTCCCCCCCTCAACCAAATATACGACAACGTTCAGCAGGGCAGAGGGGTGCTCACATGGGGCAAAGACAAAGAAGTACAATCCAGTCAAAGAGAAGAAGAAGGGCGAGGTCGGTTCACAGGTGAGCTATGTGTCTTCTGTTATTGTCCAATCATTGCTGACAGATGAATGGTGATGGGGTCCTGGATAAATAGCCCTCCATGTTGGGTTCAAGGTTGGAGCTCCAGTGTCCCACACAATACTTTTTCATGTCTGTCCCACTAGCGTTCTTCATCATACAAGTAGACGAGGGGAGAAAAAGAGCCCATCCATCCATTCACTAGACGAGAACATTGTGATCATCTCTCCTACAGCTGCTTATCCCCTTTGTGGGTCAGGGGTCTGCTGGAGCCTATCCCAGTTGGCTACAGGAATCAGACAGGGTACACCCCAGGAAAAATGCCAGCTCATCGCCGGGCCACATGTAAGACAAACAAACACTCAAACTCACACCTAAAGTCCATTTGTTGTGATCAATTGACCTAAGTTGAGTGTTTTTGGAGGTGGGAGGAAGCTGGAGAACCCGTAGAGAACCCACACAGACACGAGGAGAAAATACAAACAAATGAAATAAATACAAATACAAATACCTGCAGAAAATCTGTGTGATCACCCAGTCCATTTAGTCGGACATCTCATGCAAACGTGCTAATTTTTAGCATGCAACGCTTCAGAGGCAGAAGGTCTCATGTTTGAGAGATAAATGGACCACTGGATAAAGAAGTTCAGAGCATCTTGAGCAAACATAATCAAATACAGACTGAGGGTACACACAGTAAAATATTTTATATGGCAATGAGTCATGTTACATTAGACACTAAAAATGTTCCAGAGCTTTAAAACAAATATCCTACGTGGAACTTTTTATTTTTCCTGGTCGCTGCCATTATGTCAGTGTCATCATGAGGCTCACATCCCCTCAGGAATGAGGCTTTCCCTCTGTTAAAAATAAGAAATGACCCACTAGTCGGGTTAGGGGAGCGAAGGTTTCCTGCTGCTGAGGTGTTACTTTAAGATTGCAGGACCGCAAGCGTCTTTTAAAGCTGCATCATCAGGTGTCGTGATTTTCTTATTGACTCAACACCCCCACTGACGTTGTCTTTCCAACAGCCTTGAAAATAAAAAGGGCACTACTTGAACTGTTTCCATATCTCATAAATCTAGAGCTGACCACTGTTTAACATTCAGTGTTTTTGCCTCAAAAATAAATGCAAACCAGCCTAATATAAATTATCACTTTTACACCCCTCAAACCCATCTGGCAGAAAAGTCTCCAAATAATCAAGCTAATACATTTTCAAACAACTGTGAGTGTGTCAAAGGGTCAGAATCTGGACAAACCTAAATTGTCTTCAGGTAATGCAAACACCCAGTGTTTCAGACACACTCAGCGGCAGAGGAAACACTGAATGTTAAGCACTGGTTTTACATAATGACGAGAAACACAAGCAGAACATGCGGAAGTCCAATTGAATGCAGCATTTCATTTACAGTAAATGTGGCTTTGTTCCACAGCAGTACACACAGCATTGTGTCTCAGGAAATGCAGTTTGGCGCACTTTTATCACCACAGTAGCTAAATTTACACATCATTTGTAAATAATAATGATAATTATTGTAAATGAACAGACTGTTATTCAGATATACTACAATGCCAATAATGAAAACAAAATACTTTTTTAAATAATTTTTTCAAATGTATGTAATATTACAAAAATCAACTGTTTCAAGAGTTTTACACACACACACACACACACACATACACATAAACATATCATTATTGTTTATTTATTTATTTATTCATTCTATTAATAATGACATGAAGCGGTGATGTATTGTAATTGTCAGTGTTTGTGTGTTCGTCCCTCCGTATGTCCAATGTCCGTATGTTGCAAATAGAAAGACGAAAGAAAAAGCACATTACTCGGGTGGAAAAGGGGATGAAATCGAGATGATGACCTTGACCTTGAGAAAACTAGGTCAAGGTCAAATTTCAACTTTTGTTGTATTTTTTTTGCACATATGTCAGTAATTGGGTAAGATAGAAAGACCAAACAAAATCACAACCGTGACCTTGAAAAACTAGGTCAAGGTCAAATTGTCACTTTTATACCTTTTTAGGTACACATCTCTGAAACCTGATGAGATATAATGACAAAACAAAAAGCAACATGTTCAGGAAGCCAGAGGCACAAACATGTGATGATGACCTTTGGAAAACTAGGTCAATGACATACTCGATAGTTCAATATAGAATTCATTGATGCGACCATTATGAAAGTAGGTCAGGGTAAAATTTTGAATTCCAGGGTGTCGTGGGATGTTTCAATCTCTGACTGCCTTGTTTAATACTTCAATAATCCCTGTTGGGAAATTCCTTTCTTTCCACTCCAGCAGGCCTGTACACACACACACACACACACACACACACGGGGTATGTAGACATGCTGATGATGGGAGGTATCATCAGCATGTCTACACACACAAACACACAAACAACACAGACCGTAATCAAAGAAATATTATGCGGCTCTGCTAAGTACAGGGGCTGAAGATTTTGGAAAAGCTAACAGGACACAGAGATAATTGTCTGAAAATTTTTAAAAGACTAATTTTAGATTAGTTTTAGCAGGTAATGAGATTTTACAAAAAATATCTCTCGTCTTTAATCAAAATTTTACTGCTTACTTCATTTCAGGTGTTTTTCTCCAAACATACTGTGTTTAATGCATTAAAACAAGGATGCAAATCAAATAACACACTTTATAAGACCCAGTCATGCATAGGCATGTAAAGATATAATTACACTGTGGACTAGTTGAACACATCCTTGTGTCATTGTATAGATCATACTGACTTACTGACGCATGGTGATGACCTCAAACACTGCCTAGTTGTTAAGAAACAATACAATCCTTTATTAATAGTTCATGCAGATATATCCCACAGAGTCCATTTCGTTGTTGTTATAGTTGCATTAATCATATTTAATGTAGATATTAGTATTAATTTGTATAATGTATAACATTTATTCACTGTTGATAACTATTGCATAATTATTCAATTACAAATTAAAAAGTGCTGTCTTTGTGAGAAGGTTTCCCCTCTCCTCTTCATCTGATGAAAAAACACTCACTGTGTCTCTGTCCTCAGCAGAAAGCTCTTTTCTCCTGCATTCATTGGCATTGACAAGACGACGTTTCAGTCGATGAACTCACCGTCAGACGTTTGCAGACCAAGCCACAGACCGAAGGACTGTGTGGGTTAATTGTCATTACTTAGTATACAGTATAAATGCGACATATGCAATGATCCAGAGAGCTGATCTCTTCTGAAAAAAAGTTCAATCTGTAGCAGCAGATAATTTCAGCCAGGCATGTGAGGAAATGTCTAAGCTCATTTTTATGACCTGAATCAAGTTTATCCACTTAGATTTTTAAGAATTAGATGAAGTAAAATTAAATCTGTAAATTCAGTTGGAATGAAAAACACTGTGAATAGTCTGGATAAAGAGAGACGAATAAAATTTAAAAAAAAACGGAAGGAAACCCAGCTCAAGAGAAAAGAAAAAAAATCTTCAAAGTCTGCTTTTCTTCCTCTTCCGAACAACCCCTTGAGATCAGATCAACTCCCATCCTAAAACCTAATGAACTAGTAAACACTGGGAAGTAAATGAATATTACATGGGGCTTCATTAATGCCAGCCAGCAGACTCCAAAAATAATGAAGACGAGAAGCAGAAGCAGACCGTTACTGGAGCTTCTTCTTTGCTGTGTTTACTCAGCACCTGCCTGCCAGAGAAGGCAGCGTTTGATCACCCCTCAGCCGGGTTCTCCTCTCCTGTTGCCTGGCAGGAGAAGCCTGGAGAGGCAGCAAAGCACTGCCAGCGCCGGCTCATTTGCAACGGAAATGAATCTGACTAATTGTAAATGTGCAGTGAGATTGGGGACCCGCACACATGTTGCAATGTTTGCAAAATATGGAAATAATTAATCTCATTGAGCTTGTTGAAATACCATCAGTGTCGCGAAAGGAGGATTTGAGCACCGGCTGCGGATGAGACGGACGACGAAGGGCTGGATAGACGCAGATGTTTAGAATCTGTTTCTTCATTGCTGCTTTATCTTACTGATTCTTTATTCTTTAAATTTTTTGGCAATTCAAATAACAGGAGCATGAATAATATTTTCATTTGGGACACAACAAACAAATGACACAACAGGTTTCATATTTTTGGTTCAACTGCAATTTCTGCCAGTCATCTGACCATTTCATCATTTTTTCTGGGAGTATATATATTCTATTGCCAGCTTCTTTGACACAAACTGGTCGTCTGGTGGAATGTTGTTCTCTGTCTACAATGGATCACCTGTGGCCTGTTGTAGGTAGAGCACAGAGAATTCCAATGGAGCAGATGCATAATTTCTAATTACGTACAGAGAGGAAGGAAAGACTGCAGTCAAGTTCCTCAGTGCCTCTCTACAGCTGGGCAAGATCAAATCAAAACGCTTACAGCGCTGCTCACTGCTCAGCCAGCTAACTCCGATGTAACTAAACCTGCAAGGAACTCGGAGCAACCACAAACAAGCCACACGTCAAACTTTTAAAAAAATATTTCATGTTTCATCTACCTCAGACTGTTCAGGTCTCAGTGTGTACAGAGTGAACTGGAGCAGCACAATGACTGAAAAGACTGAAATTTTCTTTTCCCTTTAGTTTTGAGACAAAAGACAGAATTCAAGCAAATTTAGATGTACAAAAACTATATTTTAGACCAGTGGTCCTTAACACCTGGGCCACGGAACAGTACCAGTCCTTGATGTCATATTTTCATTGACCCAAGGATGACTATGACTATGAAAATAACCCGTTCAAATTAATTAAATTAAATTAAATTAAATTAAATTAAATTAAATTA
The DNA here is from genome assembly GCF_040054535.1 of Antennarius striatus. Classification (NCBI taxonomy): domain Eukaryota; kingdom Metazoa; phylum Chordata; class Actinopteri; order Lophiiformes; family Antennariidae; genus Antennarius; species Antennarius striatus. Next base: position 4,561,002 of record NC_090784.1, on the reverse strand, counting down.
AATTAAATTAAATTAAATTAAATTAAATTAAATTAAACAAATAACATGGTAGTCCTAGTGTTAATTTAGACCCCAGCATCTTTTGAATTGTTTGACTTCGCTGAACTTAAAACCAGTGATTTAACCAGGAAAGTCAAACTCTTGACCTTCCTGAGATCTGACCTTATAAGCCTCTTAAATCAATACATCAAATGTAAAACAAGAATGATGATGCTGTGAAGTACCACTCAGTGGAGAGAGCCTTAGTTTTCAATTAGCAACTCCACTGACCATCAAGGCCAAAGGAGGATTTGTGGAGAAATGAATGTGGATCATACTGTATGCACCTCCAACAGGATCCCATGCTGATAGTATTCCTCTACAGCGAAGGCAGTCAAATTTAAATGGTTACTGACGTTGACAAATAGCATCGCACATGAAGGCATATGGTTGAAAGCATAGCACTATCCATGCAGCGTGAGCACTTTCTCTTCCCTCTGTTGGCTATTTAAAAACAAGATGACATCAGACATCTGTTTGGGTGGAGAAGAAAATAGGCTTTTTGAGTAGAAACAAAAAAACTCCAAGGGACCGGGCTTCAAACGCATGAACATGCACTCTCTCAAAGAAAAACACAAGGACAACAGGAACACAGGAGAGTTTACTTTTTGTGCCACTCAGCAGCATTCTCTTTAGTCCATCAGCGTGTGGAGAGAGGAGGAAGTTGAGGACCTGAGGCAGAGTTGGAAGTGGCCGCTAATGCTGAGCTGAAACGTAGTTTTACTGGGACAGCACTGTGCCCACTGTAGCTCGGTCATTAATGGCACGTCAGGGTCAAGGGTCACACCACTGCGTGTGCACACGGGTCTGCCTCAGCCTTTGAGGGGATCAGTCTCGCTCCATGTGCATGAAAAGGGCCCAGATGTCAGCGTTCTGTTCAAAAGCACTCACATCTTTCCTCTTGCTGCCCCGTGACCCTGTCTGTGTATTTCTCATTGTGTTTCTACACCGAGAAAGGGCAAACCAGTCGAAGCCATATGTGGTGCGCATGGTATTGAGTAACACATGGAAACCTGTAAGCAAACCTCAGCGATTTCACCCCCCCCCCCCCCCCAGTCTCATCAGCAGTGACAGCAGGTCTATGGTGGGGGACATTAGCCTGATGTTTGGTTGGCAGCTTAGCCCACGACGAGCTGAGATATGATTTTGGTGAGAGCAGAGAGGAGTCATGCATATCGATCCAGCCTCTAAAGCTGTCTCTCTTGCACTATTCATCCCCTTTTCCTCCGTGTGGCGATCATTCCGACTCTCTGCACTTTATATCTCTCCCTCTATCCATTTCTTTTCTTTCTCTCTCCAGCATACAATCATAATAACCCCTCTCTTAGAAGCCCAGGCAATAAACCAGGGCCTCCCTTCTTCCTGTGCTCTTCTCCCTCAGTGAGGACAAAACCAATAACAGTCTGGCTTAATTACAGCAGCTGAGTGCCGCCAACACCCCGGTACAACTCCATGGGGCTGAGGGTGGGCTGAGCGTGGGGTGGGGTGTGATGGGATGTTGGGGGGCATGGGAACTTCTGAGGGCACATTTTCAGTCTCGATCTGACTCCTACACCTTAACTCTCAAGACGCCTCTCTGCAGTGCTCACAGAGATGAAATAAAGAGATGATGGGAGCTCAAAGGCTGGCTGGGAAATTTGTGGGTAGTATGTTAATCCCAGTAGCTTCAGTGGAGGTGCTCAGTCAGCTTTATTTTGCCTCTGCAAGGCATTAATGTGTAACTAAATGGAAATCAGGGCAAAGTGGGAAACAAAATATACAGCCAAATTACCTTAAATTTAGAAGGTTAACACGGGGGACAGATTAATGTTATATATAGTAAAATTTAGCCAAGGTTGATGCACCCCCAAGTGTTCAGGAATGTGAAAAGCCGAGAGAGGACTGCTGGGGCTCCGTGTCCTCGTTGCTTCTAGTTTCTAGGTCTGCAGTCTCCTCTTCTTTCCTGCTCCAACCGCTTTTCTCCTATTTTCCTCCAGTTCTGTCACATCAACGTGAATCAGGGGGGCTCCGGGGGGTTGAGAGTCCCACAAGCTGCAGCATGCTACATCTGCCGTGTCTACAGCTGTCACCATGGTGACTGATGCCTGGGTGTTCCTGCCTCCTCCAAGTGCTTTCTGTCTCCTTTCCCTCTTTAGTTCCTTGCTTTTACCCTCCACTGCGCTACTCTCAACTCACAAGCACAACGTGTCTCAGAAATACATGGAGTCAGTACAAAGATAGTTGACAGCATGTGTCATGTATGATGCATACATGACGGACTGCGTGCGAGCTTCTAATGAAGATGCTCCAGACCTAGATGGGCAGCAATGTGTCAATCTGTCATTCTGATATTCATTTTATGGCAGCTGAAGTGATGACTTTGAATATGTTTAGTCATGTCAGTGATGCTGTATGAGCCGTCATGAGGTCTGTATGTTTGCTGTGGGGTAGCGTTCATCATGTCCGATCGTGTGTTTGTGTTCGTTTTTTTGTGTTTGTGTTCCTTTTACTTTCCTCATGTCAGTCTCATAAAAGACATTTTAAGATAAATAAAGGTTATATATGTGAAGCTAAATTTCCTCACCTTTATTTCTTTATTCCATTTTCTCCAGAAAAGGAATTGGTTTAAATGTTCAGGGATGGGATGAAGATTTCAACCAAACCAGAAAAACATGAGGGGGAAAATGCCCCGACAAGTCAAGATGACATCACACTTGATGTGTCATAATGAGCCTCGTCTTGAGTTGTAAGTGAATTTAACACTCCAATCAGAGACCTACTGCAAGAAGGAAAGTTAAATCCATGCCACTGGCGTTCCAGTGAGGTCACTGTTCTTCAACATCCTGGTACCTGGTTTAGAATTCTGAGTGGTGTGATTGCTCAAAGTTTAAAAGTTTCATGTCTATTAAGTGACACTGCTCTGCTTACACATAAAACCTACCCATTGCATTTACACACATACATTGTTTGACTAGCTTAATATGTGGCTTGAGAAGACAAAATAGTTGATAAGTATAGACACACACACACACACACACACACACACACACACACACACAGTATGCATGGAGAGAAGATTCATTTAAATACTAACCCAAGAGAGACCACAGTAGCATCTGAAATACAAACTTTAAGCACCGAGAACAATTCATTTCTTGTGTTCTTTTCTCACACTTTGTGTTATTTTATCAGTGATAACATCCCGCGTTCCATCCTTTTAATCACATGCTGTCACCAGGATTAACAAACAGGCAGGACACATCATCAATGATGACACAAACAGATCAAACATTACTCCTTATCACTCCATCATCAGAGGGAACAAATGAGGAGGAGGAGGAGCAGGAGGAGGAGGAAGGCTACAGGGGATTCCATCACAAAGGAACCTTTAGCACGCTGCTGGAAATGAGTGTATCAACACATGCATCAGCTATAGAATTAAACAGCAGTGTGTGAGCATGACGCACAAAAAGTCAAACCCAAGATTGTACAGCCTGTTTGGAATCATTAAGCAGCAGCAATACAGGTTTGATTTCATGTGCAGGGAGCACTAAGCTGCTGCAGGTCTGTGCTGTGTATTGTGTCTGTATGCAGGAAATGAAATGCAAGTATTTATATTGTGTTTTTACTTTCACACACTTTTCAAACGGCCCCTCTAATCCAAGACAACATGTTGTGCAGCACAGTTTCTGCTTGCCTACTTGAAAAACTTGGAGCCAAAGAAGATTGGTTTGTGTGTGTATTGTTAGGGGGTGGGGGGGTAAACATGGATGCAGGTTAAACGTGGTGATCGCTTGATTCAAAGCCATACAGGCCTTCTAAGAACAGATCCCCACACCCCATTAGGACCTCTGCTGACGCACACATGCATAATACATGAAAGCTGGATCTAAAAGCACACAACCCATTAGCAGGCTTGGCCTGGGCAAGAAGACACAGAGAGACAGAAACACACTCAAACACAAATAGCACTATTCGAACTGATGGTCAAGTGTGCTAACCACTGATAACAATGCTTACTGCAGGTTTGGTGAACGCTGTAGTACCAATACGATATACTATAACTCTAGTTAAAGACCCAGGAATCAGTGAGCACATAGACTGACACAGAATACCAGGCCTTGGACTGTATTAAAGAAAGAGTTAACTCACTGTTCGCTGTAACAGTGACCACAAAATATAGAAACAAAATAATAGAAATAAATAAAACACTTTAGAAAAGCTAGACTTAATCCAGCAGTTGACCAAAACTTTAGACTGTTCCTACCAGAGAAACATATTGAGATGAAAAACGAGTAGTGATGGAAAGTAAGTTCAATTTAATCAGTCAGATGTGATGATTGCTGGATCATAGTTTACAGGCACAGAGCCCCCCTGTGCAGCCTTTCCAGTGGCTGAGTGTTCTGGTCATGTAATATGAGGTGGCAGAGAGCCCAGCAATGCTGTAAATTATTTCTGACGGTAGGGTGGGGGGACAAGAGGGAGAGACTGGCAGTCCCTGGACGCAGACGGTACATGGTGGTGGAGACGCAAGGTCTGCACCTCTGGTAAGGGGAAAGAGGAGTTCTCTGAGCCCTGAAGCTGCAGGAACACGACTCTGTTTGCAAGTCTGAAGGCCCTCAGCAGTAGGCATAATGTGTGTCACACAGTCATGCCTGGCTGGATCAACAGGGCCTCTCCATGGGGGGAATGGAGCGTGACACACAAATGGAACTTGACACATGAGTACTTATTTCCAGGAAATATAAAAATGTTGTCTCCCAATAATAATCCTTTTACAGAAAAAGTGTAGCTTCTATGAAAACTTTTTTTTTGCTTCAGCAGGAACATATATACACGCCTGCTTCTGAGTGACCTTTTACAGATATTTTGAGATATTCAGGTTAATTTTTCCACAGTGGCCCAGAATAAAAAGGCGTATGTTTCAGGTGTGCGTTTTTGTGTAGATTTGTGACTGTGTGTGTGAGTGGAAGAAGGTGTTTTACGTGGTATCCACTCTTTAAAAACGCACACACACCCTCCTCCTGGTCCTCCTCCTCCTCCTCCTCCTCTGCTCGGGCGCAGCAGCAGCAGCGACATCGGCGGCGGAGCGCAGCCGCGGTGCGCCGGAACAGACGCGCAGACGGATACGCGCAAGGCAGTCACGCCTCGGCATGGTCACAGTCCTCCTAAACGGCTCACATACCCCCTCCCTCACCCAACCCCCCCCCCACACCTTACACCTCACCCACTCAAACGTGGTACATGCGCGCGCACAGCAAACCGCGGCAGCATCACTGATCGGCCCCATCATCCAGCCAGGAAATATCTGCAGCAGCAACACTACTATACTGTAGATTATTATTACGCAGGCTGCCTTGCCAATCGATGAACGCAATAACCCCCACCTCCCCCCACCCCCCTATAACCGCTGACATACCAATGGGGAAGCCCTCCTTTCATAAATTAGGGCATTTCTTTACAAAGGAATCACTCACCCGATGTTGCTCAGCGCCTGCTCGAACAGCTCCGTCTGCAGGATGTTCTGAGGCGCAGAAAAAGCCCCGTTGAAATGGGATAAAACCGAGCTACAGAACTGACGCAATGTCTCAAACTGCATTTTCCCCCCTTCGTTCTCTTTTTTCCCCCTCTGTAAATGACCACCCGTAACCAACCTTTCATCAACAATACATCCCAAAACCTGCGCTCTCTCCTCCGGACGCCCCCCCTCCTGCACACATATACCTCCTCCGTATTTTTTTTATTTTTTTTTGTGTGTGTTATCTCCAGGGGCGCATTAAACGCAGATAAGAAACCGATCAAGTTCCATACTTCTCCTGCCGCACCCGGGGAAAAGTGTCCTTAAATAAGACGCATTCCAGGCGGGATCCTTCGGTCATAATGCTTCAGACTTGAAAAGCGAAAATTGAGGTAGTGCTGGTGACTGTAACAAGCCTTTTTTTTCTTCTCGCTGTAGCAAAAAAATCTCCTCTCGGTGTTCAGAAAGAGGCAAAGGAGCGCCCGGAGGAGAGAGGAAGCGGGAAGCATCCTATACGGCAGCAGCAGCAGCAGCATCAGCATCAGCAGCAGCAGCAGCAGCAGCATCCCTCACCGGCGCATCAGCTGCTGCCTCACGCTCAACTCATATTTCCCGTCGCCTATGAAGAGAAGTCACGCTAACGCACGCAGAAGAGGAAGCATGCGCGCTGGCGCGCACGCACGCACACACACACACACACACACACACACACACACACACACACGCAAAATCGTGTGCACTCTCCGCCACATCTCTCATGCAGTCTTTTGGACCACAATACAATATAGAAGGGAGGCGATGGTGTCGTCAGGGTTTTTTTTTTCTTCTCTCTATTCCATAAGTGGCTCCGCAGCTTCAGCTCCACATAATGACAGATGACTGCTCCAATACCTCTGAAAGGGAGAGTAAGTAGAGGGCACGCACCAAAGGGATTTCCTGAGGGGGTTACTTATTTATTCATTCAATGTGTTGTTGGGTTTTTTTTTGTTTTTTATTTTATTTTTTTGGACCAGTAGTTCTGTCCTGACTGTAAAGATTCAGAATCAGCTGAAAAGACCTCAGTGCAGATCAAGGGGTTCCTTAAAGCTGCAGACACAAAACATTTAATGTGATTAAATTAAAGACGCATTTGCAGCAGCACTCCAACACGGAGCCATTATGAATCTTTCTGAAGGTTTTTTTTTTTTTTTTAATATAAATGAGCTGCTATATGCCAGCATAAAGGACCATTCCCTGAGCTGGGAGATAATCTGTGTTAGATCTTCACTATCTAAAAGATTAAGTATAAGAACATTACAAATAACTAGCTTTTGGAGTTAATTCAGCTGAGTGGATTTAAGACAGCTGTGTGTGTTATATACAACAGGATAGTTATCACTGTGATTATGTCGGCTGTCAGATCTCTATCGCTGCAATTTAACAAATTCCTTTGTTAAAATATTATACAGTAAATGCTACCAACCACTTACAGAAAATATTATCAAGACATCCTGCCAAGGTTAAACACATGCCCCAAAAAATTGAAAAGAAAACCAACACTGAAATCAAATGATTGGATGCTTTAATCAAACACACAAGGCCTGTGCTTTATTTTAATTGTGGCTAGAACAACATGTTACTCCAAATGACTACAACTGCTGTGACAGTGTGGTAGTAGGATCCTGACAGCTGAAGCATCTAAAGGGAATTAAGCTAAACTATTTTTCACTTGGGTGCTTTTTCTACTTTGACATGTCAATTATGTTTTTTGTGAAAAACAGTAAGGACAACATTGGTACCAGGATCAAAAAGCACTTTTAAAACTCCAGCTGTATTTGTGAAAGATACTGCAAGGCTTCAGAGGAAGAGAGTGAAACCCTGAGCAGTAGGGAGTAGCTGAAGGAGTGAGGATTACTCTGGAGGAAAATTACAACTAGGTCAGGAACCTGAAGGTCTGGACCATCTCGCTTTTTTTTCTGTAGAGGGAAATATCTTAAATTTTGTTTAAATTCAGCTGTAAGAAGAACCCACAACAACACTTGAGTTTAAAAAGTGTCGTTTTCAGACATGCAGGCCAGTCTGAAACACACTGATGTAGCTGTCATTGCTGTGGCTTGAACTGGAAAATGCTTATGGATCCATTCCATAATATTCTGGTACAGTTAAGTCCTTCCAAATATAATATCCTCTCAATGCAGACTACTATATCAATTTCAGGATGAGGGCCTCTTCAGGGGCCGCTATTAATCTGGAAAAGCATTGGATGAGTAGCTAAAAGCCATGAACAGTCATGGACTACCTGAGAAGTTCAAATGTTGGTGAACCAACATGGCTTTCTTCCCAGAATCCTGTGGCCCTACTTCATCAACCCAGTTCCAGTCCTGATAGATGAGATACTGGAGAGTAGAGACAGACCACCTTAGGAGAAGGCCAGGGCTGCCAAACAGCTTCAACAGCATCACATTATATTGACACGATAACTAAGGGATCTAAATTTAACTGAAGGAAAGTCTGATGATTCCCATCACAAGGAAGGAAAGGCGCCACCCATAGTTCAGAAGGTGGAAGAGCAGCAGTCCATGATGTGAGAACTAGTCGAGAGGGGAGAAAGGGGTTGAGAGAAAAGAGACCTGGATGTAGAGACCGATGTAGACATGATGCAGGTGTTGAAGACAACTAACAAAGTCATCCCCATGGAATTTGAAAAGGTCAAGTGGTCAAGACCTTCAGATTGTCAAAGACAAAAAGACTCCAAGGATGCAGGACTGGTCAGCGTCTGTCAGAAGGTGGACTGGACAACCAGGTGGGATAGTTCAAGTGAGTAGCATACTCAACATACTGATTTCAACATCATGGCCCCTCGACTACATGGGGACATGATATTAAAACACCCAGTGAGTCCAAGAATAACACTAGCATTGATTACACTAAATTATACCAGAACCAAGTTCATAAAAAATTTGAGATTTTAAAATGTTTACACACAAATACAGCTTTACCATTATGAGGATATTTCTCAGATGTTCACTTGTAGTTCCAAAATCTGTTAGGAGTCTGCTTTAAAAGTTTGTTGTATTTGAGTGCTATTTGAGTGTTGCTTGCATACCAGACTCTGTTGAATAGTTCTGGGTGTTACAGCATCATCAGTATTCCCATTTTACAACAAAATTACTTTAATGATCAAACTGATGAAAACTACTAGGAAAACTAGGAGAAACTGAACTCCATGTCAATGTGAATTATCTGGTAACATGTCATCTCTTAAGACTCTTAGGTGTTGTATGACTAACTGGATGAGAGCCTGTGTGGGTGTTTAAGGCTAAACTGGGATGGATCTGGTCAGATTAAACAACAGAACTGTGCAGACCTGAGTTAAGCTGTTGTGTGGCGGACTGGGTTGGGCTGATTGTGTTTCTTTCCCGGCATTTTTGGCAGGCTTAACGGCTCTGCTGCTTGGATGAATGTGTTAAAAAATGCAGAATCTGTAGAAATTCCACCAGTATGTTCCTATCCCAGTGTAATCATTGTTGTTTCATCAGTCTCACCCAACAGTGCTGCTGTCCCAGCATATCTGTGTGTTCATTCAAATGACACCCCTGACACCAAGATAAATTAGAAGCCCTCCCAAGTTATTTCTCTTTATAAATAGACTGTCAGGTTTTCCCCCCACCTTTCTTCAGCAGAACAGATCCAGAAGTTAATTTAAACAATCGTTATGATCAATGAAAAGGGGTTTTGGTGCTTAAGCAGTAAGAGTTGTATTTATGGTCTCTCTGCTATCCATCATCAACATTATCCCCTGAATTTCCAGACAATTTCCTGTTGTGTCACTGCAAATGTCGCCAATGCCAACGAAAGTGTCTCTCACCAGTACCATCACAACCTCTTTAGCAAAGCAAGCAATAATATACAAAGGTGAGAAACAAAGAGGGGGTCAGAAGGTGACTGAATACCAGGAGGAGTCTGAACTTCAGTCAGTCAGATCGTCTGATAAAGCCACTTTGAAGGAGACACCCATTTGAGAAGAAGGTGGAAAAAGTACTCCAGTTAAACAGAAACACCAAGGAACAGAATATTGATCAATATCATGTTCTCCTCTTTACCGTGCAGTTATAATGTTTATTCAGAGTCCAGAAAAATGTTGGATTAGAGGTTAATCAAAGATTTCACAGGCATCAAATTCATGACAGTGATGTAGAGCTTTAGAGCAGCTCAAGTGTGCCAAAGAAGAGCTGAGAGCATGTACACTTAACTCTAAGTGTGGGGTGATTTGATATATCCAGCGTCACAGGAGTGTATCGAGGAGTAACAAAAAGACAATCGGAGTCTTCAATTGCGTTTGATTGTACACAGCATGTTTGTGCAACTGAAATCAATCACAAAACCTCCCATCCTCCCCTCAGAATGACTGATCTCACAGACATCAAGAAGCAACACAAAGACCTGTTAGCCTGTTAGCTCCACCAGCTGTGATGAACCACTAACCTGACGTAACAACTCCACTCAACACAAGAGAGAAATAGAAGACATGTTCCAGAGGGTCACCGCTGTCATTATGACCCTTTATATGGATTCGTTGTCCCAAATGGAAATAAGTTGACTACCTCGTGGATGACCAAGTAAAAATCAAGTGTTGTTTCAACATTACATCCAATGACTGTCCAGTTCTCTGCTTTTCTTTTTCTAGACAGTGTGTAGGTGCTGACTATTCTTTTTCTCCCTTCAGAAGAAGCAGAGGAAGGAGCCCCCGTGTGGACATCACAGTTACTACCTTCTACGACAACACGATCAAGAAATAGGCAACCGCATATCAGATTCAGAGGCAGAGCAGGTTCGTGGTGTCTGAGAGTGCAGCTCACAGGGAACATTTTGTACACATGACAAACGGAACATAATGTCCCTGCACTTGTTTTTTCCACTCCAAAAACATCTTAATCACATTCTTTTTCTCAGGCTTTGCAGTGCTTGGAAAGGTCTACTAGCATTCCCGATAACAAAAAGAAGAGATAGAGTGAGTAGGTGGAAGTCAGTGGGAGACTTGCTGAGTTAGTGGCGGATACAGTATCTGTGTCTCTTTTATGAGCCTCGTGGGCTCCATGTACAAGCCGAATTATATGGCACCTTGACTGGTTGGAGACATTGCTCTCACACGAGGCTTAAATCATTGTCCTGCACGGCTCGTACAGTGGTGTCATATCTCAGCGCTAATGCTAAAAGCTTGTTATGCACCTTTTTAAAGTGGCATCGTATGGAGAATCTTTACTTCTGTGATGTATTATTCATAATGATCATAACAGCAACTTGGTGTGTGTATGTGTGTGTGTGTGTGAAGGAGTTCCTACTGGAGCCGCTGCATGCTGTGTTTCACATATAGGACTGACCTGTCTATGGGTGCATCGCCGGGCCCAGCGTACCTCAGCCCCGAACCGTTGTCGAGAGATGCCTGTCTGGGTAGGAGTCCGCCGCGAGGTCTGCTTCTGTCTGACGCTGGTGTCAAGTCCCCTGAGGCTCCCTGGTAGGGGTACAGGGACGGGTCCTGCAGTTTGGCCTTCTTCCCCTGCGGCCCACCCTCAAACACACCCCGCACCTGATCAGGCCCCGAGCCGTAGAACCAAGCCCCCGATTTGGTGAGGATTTCTTGTTGTTTTCGGCACAAGTTGCATACCCACATCACCTGCAGATGATAAAAAGAGGAGTGGGAACAGTTTAGAAGGTTGACAGACAGAAGTTGTTTCCTATCACCAATGATGAGCGTTAATGGAGTGATTCTGGGTGTTTCATGTCAAGCTGAACGGCATTTCGCTGAAGATGGGTGAAAATGTTTTTTAATCCGAAATCTAAATTTTCCATAAATGAGATATGAAAAAGAAATCGGCAGACTTTCTCATAGTTTTCACTCCACAGCGACAATATTTTTGACATCTCACATCGATGAGGTGAATGATGACAAATTTTACACATGCAGCAGCCTATGGTACCATTGAAGGCAAAGTCCTGATTGTGGTCAGTTCATGATTATCATTCATTTTGTGTCTGTGAGCCCAAAACACTCCTTCTGATCACTAGGTGCTAATCAAAAGGTTCCCACATTACACACAGCTCAGTTTCCTCACTGGCTATGATGCAGCACATCGCTATTCACTTCTGATGGGGAAACTGCAGCCTACATGACAGATGATTACAGAGATTACTTACATCTTAATGAGCTTACAGTAAGTAGACATAATGCAATTTTGAGTAATTCACTCTGGTCAGATAAATGGAAAAGAATAGCAACATTTTCCTTCTGTTATGCTCTACATGCACCAGAGAGTGAGGTTTTTACTGCTCCGTTATTTTGTGCCTTTATCTGCTCTGTACCGCAGCCCCAGCAGCCACCTCACCACATTAGCCTCATAAATCCAGGAGCAGACAGGAACACTGATCACTACACACACACACACACACACACACACACACACACACACACACAGAGAGAGAGAGAGAGAGAGAGAGAGAGAGAGAGAGAGAGAGAGAGAGAGAGAGAGAGAGAGAGAGAGAGAGAGAGAGAGAGAGAGAGAGAGAGAGAGAGAGAGAGAGAGAGAGAGAGAGAGAGAGAGAGAGAGAAGGAAAGAGGAACATGCATACTCCATATTAAAGCCCAACTATTTGCAGGACAGTGGACAGACTCCCCTCAGGTCCCTTTTCTGGTGACCACACCCAACAACTTCCAAGTGACATCAAAGTGTGCTAGGAAGAAGACTAGGAGCTCGCCAAATGACTGACAGGCCTTACGACCAATGAAGCGGCCAAGAGCTGCTGCAGCCGCTCGCCCCCCCTCCATGTTCCCAGCCTTTTGGAGTCCCAGTGCTGAGTCAGTGCATTACTGTTATTAGTGAGAGCAGGATCTGAACACTGCCTCGCCCAGCATCAGCATCAGTTGGTCTGCAGATTGACTTTTTTTTTTTCACTGTGCACATAATCAAATAGAAAATGACTGAGATGTTGAATTAGCTTTTACTGCATTTGTTTGTACAATTCCTGACTGCATAGGTTGGGAGACTGGATTTGTAGCCAGCAACTTAAACCACACCAGTGACTACTAATGCTAACTACTAACTATTACTAACCACTACCAGTAACCCAGATGCTACAGCATGTGAGGCTTGGCTCAAGCACACAGGTAAGAATTTTCTGCAACCACCCAAAAAGCCTCCAAATACACAACGCCTGATTAACGCGCCATCCTTTGGGTTGGTTGGCTGTGACACATCAGTGATGATGAGTGGGAAGTGAGTGAGAGATCATGTCCTTGTGATTGAGCTGGCGACTTACTGGTTGTACAGGGACCCCATAAACCTACCCTGACATTGTACCTTCCTCACTGAGACCCCAGAAGGCTGCAGGTTGCATCAGATTGGCGGCGTTAGATAGCAGCAGGAATCAACTACAGTACCGTGTCTGTTATTCCAATATACATGTAGTGCTGAGTAGAGCAATGGTGTTTTCACTACACCAGTGTGTGTGTGTGTGGTGGGTGAAGGCCCACACTCAATGAAACACAGACCAGAGCTTCAAACGGGCAGCGTGTACTGGCCCGTTAGATATTGACACATGATTCATTTATGACCAGCCATCAATGTGACAGATGGGCTATAACTGTGCTGACACACAATAGAAGCAGAGAGGCTACAAATTGTGCTTTATGTGTCCCACAGGGGGGGGAGCCAGTCGGGCCATGGCTGCTTCTTTAACCGGGTTCGCAGTAAGAGCTCCACAGTGATCCATACCGGCTGAGACCCCGAGGTCAGCCTTACTGCTAATCAAACACAGATCGCTTCTTGTACCAGGAAGTGACACACACATACATGATTACACACATATGAACATGCACACAAACTGTAACCTAACAAACGCCACACCCCATGACTACAGAACTGACGATGGCTAGAAATCTAGATGTAACAAAAGCATCGTATTTGTCAAGCTTTTCACCCATATAGGAGCAGTTGCAGCAAATCTAGTCATGAATTCTACAAAAGTATATAATTTTAGTTAAAACTTTTTTTAACAATGCAGCAAAGAGTAAAAAATACATGAATGAAAGCAGGAATAGTTGGTGTAACACATCTACTAGTGTTTATCACACAACGGGCTTAACTGGAGTCTTTTTGTTATCTCAATCCTAAGATTTTATATTTAGAGGGGTTTCTGCATACTTTATGTATTCATCATATGCTACAACATGTCTCCACCACCTGCCTTATCCTAAATCCCATTGGTTATAGCTTCTACAACCTAATCAATATTAGCATTCCTAGCTAGAAAATAGTGCATTACCTTTTATGACAGAAGACTAATGTCTTTCCCCTTATGTATCGTAATAAGGAATAACAAGATCGGTCCCTTAATTTCATACATTGAGCTCTATTTGAGGGGGAGACTGAAGTTTCAGCGGCAGTTCAGAAATGAAATCTACTTTTAGTCCCGTTCCTTCACAGTGAGCTGCAGATACCCGTGGCTTACATATTTACTCCTCCACACTGCAATTAAAATAGTCAGTTTCTTTGCAGCTCTCCAATCTGTCAATAATAATTCACATTTTCTGCCCTTCTACTCTAGATGTGGAGCTCTTTTATCTCAGTAAATGCCAATAGCAAATTAGTATTCCAAAAAAAGGGCCAACAAAAAAAGTGCATGGGTCCAGTGGTTGTTTAGCACGCTGAGTCTCAGACATCAATACTCTGGATTTGATTTACACTTTGGAACAAAGTCAGAATGAAAATGGATGTTTATACAGTGCGTTAGGCAAGAGGAGCAAAAGTAAGGCAAATGTGACTGCAGGGCTGAATCCTCTCATGTCCCAAACATTACATGAACTGTAAAATACAAGAAATCTTGTTTTGACAGACTAAAGAGGTTAAAGAGTTTAACAATGATGGATCAGACTAAAGCTTTCACAGTAAGAAAGTGAAATCTAAACTAAGATCAGTTAAAAGGGGGTTTAGCATTAATTGAAGCTCCTTTAAAACGACTGAACAAATTTCATACATGTGATAGCAGTAACCAAACATAATCGAAAAATCTAGTCCTGCTGTATAATCATGATATATTCTTTTCTATTAGTCACACTAGCAGAGCATTACGCAGCATGAAGCTGCCAATGTGAGCTCAACCCTGCAGAGACGAGAAACATACACTGTAAAACTTTACTTTAAATTTACAATAATGACCTGGCAGCAGGTTCATTTTGTGTAAGTAGTACTTTTACAGTTTTACAAAATGTATTCTAAGAAATAAATATACTGCAATACTGATAATTCATTTAAGTACTACTAATAATATATTAGCAAGTCTTAGTAATGTGTTTTGGCAAGTATGCTTTTCTTAACATTCTCATGTTGTGAAAAAAATTGTAACCAAGGACAAAAAAAGAGTTTCCACTATGAGTAAAAATGCAGTTCTGTTGTTGTGGATGGACTTTAAAACTCTGTCACAGAAGAGTTGTAGAGGTACGACATGAAAGTCACTAAAATGTCTATAAAAATACATAAATAAACACAAAGAAGAAATAAATTTTCAGATACATACAGTTGTGTATTTGAAGCCGATTGTGACAAGAAGTGGATAAACACCCCCCCCCCCCACAACAGATGCATGTATGCAGAGTAACACACACAGGTCAAGCAGCTGTAACAGCCAGAGGTATGTTCAGTTTTACTGCAGCCATTCTGCATCAGACTCTCCTCATACACACACACACACACACACACACACACACACACACACACACACACACACACACACACACACATACACATACACACACACACACACGCACAAGCACACACACACACTTGCACTCATATACACACTTCCCTCTGGCTTAACTCTTTACAGCTGAGTGCAGGCAGGGGGTTGGGGGCTGCAGCCTTTGGGCAGGGCCATTTCTCTCTGTGTCTGCACATTTCATAGTCATTGAACCTGCAGCTAAAAATAGAAAGCAAAAAGTCAAGCAGCACCACACCAGGAAGATATATACTCCCTTAAATGTGCTATAGGCTGTTTACAGAGGCACTGAATTAAGGGAAACAAACACCCAGCGCCAGGGGATCAATAAATAATTTCCTTTATCATACTTTCTCTTCACACCAACCGTCTTTTCAGTGAGACCAGCAAATATGATCTTTCAAAAAAAATGTCTATCTTGAGTGAGAATGGTGAGAAAATGCACCAGTTCAAGAAGTGACTGAAGGACAGACCCTCATTGAGAGAATATTAATCTATTTCTAATGTTTATGTTTCACAAAGATGATGTCGCTTAGATTTTCATCATTACTGAAGAAAATCACACCCTGTTTAAATATACAGTAGTACCTCGACATGCGAGCTACTCAATGTAATAGTTTTTCAGGTACGAGTCATCACTCTGTCCATATTTTGGGTGACATACAAACAAAAAACTGAGATACGTGTCGTGCTTCGGCACACTACATCTGGTTGGCGGATGGATACGACATCAGCTGAGACCGGATCTCATTCTTTACCAGGTGTTGGCGGATGGATACAACATCAGCTGAGACCGGATCTCATTCTTTACCAGGTGTTGGCGGATGGATACGACATCAGCTGAGACCGGATCTCATTCTTGTTGGGGGACTAAAGACATATCTATTATGTTCTTGTGATTTTTGTGTTTCTTTTCATATTTTGTCGTTATTTATGTAACTTTTATAAAATTAATTATGCACAGGTAAAGTATGACTGTCTATTAGTTGACAAAAAAATGTGTTTCACATAATTTAGGGGGGGGGGTTACAAGGCAGGAAGAGTTTTATGATTTAGTTATTTAAAATTAAGAAATGGTTGGCTTACGAGTTGTTTAACTAACAAGCTCCGTCACTGAATAAATTAAACTTATATTTTGAGGTTTTACTGTACACACAATGAAAACCATGTAGATTGAAATGTGCACCAATCAGCAATGTGCTTTATGTGTTTCCTTTTTCCTTCCTCATTTGGCATTTTCCTAGGAGAGTCTCTCTCTATCTCTCTATCTCTCTCTCTCTCTCTCTCTCTCTCTCTCTCTCTCTCTCTCTCTCTCTCTCTCTCTCTCTCACACACACACACACACACACACACACACACACACACACACACACACACACACACACACACACACACACACACACACACACACACACACCACAGCTACATTTGCAGTAAGAGAGAACACCAGGCTCTCTCTTGTGGCCATTTAACTACACTACAACATCATTTAGCAGAGGCTCCAGGGTGAATCAGCACTATCCGTCCAAACAAATGACAGCATCCTCCTATGGAAAGCCAGCAACCATCTGTACTTTCATTTATAACTGTATATCAGGAAAACATGTTTAGCAGGGATCCCCATCACTGTGACATCCATTTGTTCAAGTTAAAATGAACCAGTGAGCCTGAAATGATCTGCGAATTGGAAAAGGTAGAAGATCTGAAAAATAATCTATCAAGAGAACGACATAGAGAGCAGATGTGACACATGCTGCAATACTAATGGGATCTGTCAGTGGTGTCCCATCGCTTCAGTGATTCTCTAGTTCTCCTGAACTGAGATGAACTGAGCCACACATTAAAGACCCCTTGTTAGAGGACGGCCCTGTTCTCCGCAACATCCACATTGGATTGATTCTAGCTTAAAGGTGCAGTAATCAATACGGACACAATCAAACACACTCACACAGGTGCGAGGAGCTGCAAAGACAAATAAATTATAAAGCACTTTATATTATATATGACTTTGCATGTGAATGTGTAACTTGTAATAGAAGCAGGAATCCTTTTCTCCACTAATATTCACACTGTAACAGACGTAAATCCAATTCATCACCTGGTGTGAGTTATTTTTTGTTTTGTGAATGAAAGTAAATTTGGGCATTTGAGGCAGCTCTGCAGAGCATAAAAAGTTTAGAGGGCATTTCTGATGTGATTCATTCAGCGGCCAATGGGAATGAAAGAGGAGAGCCTGGATTCACATGCTCCAACACAAGCTGCACGTGGTCAATTACATTTTAATGAGCTTCTAATTTTAGCAGGCACGCCAGTAACAGTAATAGATTTAATGAATATTTATGTTCCCTGTTTGAAGTGTTCAGCGTCAGGAGGAAGAGGCGGCAGAAACCCAAAATATGGAGAGGAGCTGCGTGTCAGACCCGCATCACCTCCAGCCGCTCAGACAGGAGGGAACGTGGGCACAATGTTGAACAGCGGTCAGTGACACACACACACACACACACACACACACACACACACACACACACACACACACACACACACACACACACACACACACATACAATTTATCATTTTCTATGAAGGCGATGATCAGATGGAGCCCTGTCTACCGATGCGTCCTCTGCGGACGGCTTTTCGGTAACGCGCCCGCCTCCCTGACGCCATCGCAGCTTACCCATGGTGCCGCTGAGGGAACACACCGACTGTGTGGACAGACTGTGACGTCCTGTTGATGTGCTGCCGACCGTCCGCAGCTCCCTGCGCCTGAAAAACGAAGCGCCGACCTTCAGCACCGCGGACAGCTCCGAGCGCAGACGGCGGGCTGATCGGCGGACAGCGGCGGCTGGAAGCACCGTGAAGGTTACACCGCGGAATCACCCGAGAAGAGTCGATCCCACGAACCCAACGCAGTCCTCTACCGTCCGTCTGAAGACGTCACTTATTGGTCTTCAGCTCAAGACGCACGCAAACCTTGGATCATTACAACGCGATCCATCGACGCGTAAAAACAGCCAAATATTCAATGTCAAGGAGAGAACCGTCCCATCTCGCTCCGTTCGCCACCCCCGCTGTTATTTCTCCGGTAACACACACTCAGATGTCAGCTGGAGTTGCTGAGAGCTCATTACAGATGCGTCGCGTCCCAGCGCGCAATCCAATAACCGGAGACGCGCCACTCGCGTTACCGGCAGCGGCGGTGTTTCTCCCCGCCGGTGACGCGGACACTTATTGGTCTTCAGTAAATATTGAACTCAGATTTTGCCCGTCAGCCTTAAATGTGATCAGATCCGGCTCCTGTCTTTACGGGGTCCTGAGCAGAATTGAATTCGGGGCCCCTCACCATCAATATTATAGAGTCAGTCCGGCATCAAACACTATAGATCCTATTAGTGGGATTCATGTAGGTCATATTATATTATATTATATTATATTATATTATATTATATTATATTATATTATATTATATTATATTATATTATATTATATTATGACAGTGTCGGTCTGGTTTGTTCTCCACCTTCTATGATTTTAATCTCAGTGGTCTGAGGGTAATTTGCAGTTTAATAGTCAAAATTATGCCCTACAGCAGTAGATGGCATATTAAATGTGTTGAACAGGAAAGTAACTAAATAAACCAGTACACAGTTAATTTATTATAAAGTGTCAACTACATGTAAAGATGAAAAAAAAACTAGTATTAAATGCAAAAAAATAAATAAGAGTAAAGACAATGTGACGACTCAAATAAACTAATTTAGATATGATACTCAATTCTTTGTCCCACAGACTACCCCAGCGTCTCACTTTGTACTTAAAATCCATTTTCCTGACCTTCCCAGAGGCAAAGTTGTTTAAAAGATATGAAATAAATAAGAAAAAAAGTCATTCTTGTGGGACATTTTATGCTCTGTTGGGTCTCAGCAGCTGGTTATTTCACTTAATGGTCAATTCGCAATGTGTTGGTGCTGTCAGACAGCTGCAAAGCCATTAAGGCACTGAGGCAGGGTTACAAAATGGGAACTGTTTAAAAATGTAGGTCAAAACTACTCAGTCTTTAAGGTAGGTTTGATAATTTAAGACAACATGAATAGAATTTTCATTAAATGATTTTATTTTGTAAATTTCTAACAGATGGGTTTTTATTGAGTCATACAATAATCATGTGTACTTATGGCAGTAGGGGACCGTCATTCTGAATAAAGCTCCATACTTGTGTTCAGTAAAGAGCTTTTTAAAATGAGTTTATTCCCATTATCTGTCCCATAAACAACATTCTGTCTAGCATTGGAGAGAATAATCTAAAAGAAGCTGCAGAAGCAGAAAGGGAAGGAAAATGAAGAAATGTGCATCTTTCAAGCACATATGTGGATTACAGTATATGCAAAATAACTTGTTCTGTGATTTTCCATCATTTTAATCACATTTAATGATCATCTGAAGGTGTCTAGATCATGATTTCTGTGGTGTTATTTAGACCAGCCCATAAAGTACTGCCGTACCTTCCTTCTGCTTCATAAAGGACTTGCTGAGGGGGGACATGAGCACATATGTAATGTCTTCAAGAGTTGCTTGATTCACAAAACGCTTCCTCCCTGGTCACAACCTCACTCCTGGGGCCCTTGTGAAACCACATCAGAGGGTATCTCCACCATTAAGAGCAACGGAGTGTGAAGCCTTCACAACGCTGACACACAATTTACCTAAACCGAAGACAATATATATTTTCGACCTCAAAGCATCACTTTGTTTTCATTGTATCTACTGAAATGGCTAAACTGGTGTCACACTCAAGTAGCAGTGAAGTTATCAACACAGATGGATATATTGTGTTTATATTCTATACATCCACTCTCAGTCCCTGTATATCATATTCCAGCACCCCATAGCTCTGCTAGCTGCCTCAGATACCCAGAGACTTGTAAATATTCAATGGCGCTTCACAGAACAAGATCTCTTTCGCCACTGCTGTCACCACCTGTGAGAGGGAAAGACTAGATGGATGGAAATAGGGCAGATCCCACCGAGGTTACGTCTTTCTCTTACACACAAGCTTTCGGAGTAATCCCAGCTTGTGTGAGAATGAACTCACAAAGCAAATCAGCAGTCATTATAATAGCAGTGCTGTGTGTAGTATCAAGCATGTAACATACAAAAATACCGCTTTTTGCATGACTTAATAATGTGACACCATTACAACAAAACAAATAGATTACTTCTGCAATTCCACCTCCTATGTTAGACACACCTACAGTTAAATTAAATCTATATATAGTTCAATTTAATATATATATACCAACGAAATTTTAGTGAACTATAAAATAGCTGGTTGAAAATTAAAGTCGAACATCAGATGTTTCCTCAGTGAACACGTGCTTCAGCTCAGGGATGGTGGACGCTATTGTTACCAATTTTTGGGTAAGATAGTGGTCTGGATGAACCATCTACCACCACCAGGTAAAAGAGGGCATTTCCTCAGTGGTGTATCCACTCTGACAGTGCCCTGGCTGTCCACTGTCAGTCTGCTGCTACTGGTATTACTCCACACCGTCTGCCCCACTGGATAACTGGTGGTCCAGCTATTATCTCCCAGTGAACACCAGCAGCCAGCACAGCTGTGGTTCTGGTCAAGGAGGCGGCAGCAGAGCAGAGATCTCTGCCAGTAGGTGATCTGCTCCATTGCTTGGATCGGTCCTAGTTTGTTCTTTCATCCACCGTGGACAATAGACCGATCACCCTTCAGTATTCAGCTAAATACAGGCAGGTCAGAGATAACACAGGACGCTGGTACGGCCCATGTGATGTGTTCCTATGCATGTCTATAGGAAGCTATTGCTTACTCAAATACAGTATTCAATATTGCAAACAGTCATTATAGTTATCTCCTTTCCATCCACTCAGGGCTAAGTGTTGGTATTGGATTGGAATGGATTTAATTAGGTGTGGGATTTCATACTGATCAATATCCTGTCCAGCAATAATCTGGCCTGAAAAGCTTTTTCCTCATGTTCTTGTTGGAGTTATGATGATTTTAAATAGTATTATTTAACAGTGTTGGCCTGGTACACCACTGTCTATGAAGAAACATCCAGAATGAATGCTGCTGACCGATAAAACCCCTCTTACTTACCTCTTATCCCCCCCACCCCCGACGCCAACAGCCAACTCCTCTACGGGACACAGAAACTAAAACTAAAGATCTAAAACTAACCTATATAAACTGTTCTTTGTTGGCCTATTTTGCACATCATATATCATCATATAACACATTTCAACCTTAAATCATCAAGAGCCAGAGAAGATATATGAAGTATTTTCTCAAGCTGTGCTCCACAATAGTGTTCTTTGTGCTGCTTCTATAATATCAGAAAGTATTAGACTAGTATTAGGCTAGACTCACAGACACAACCAAGGAGTGTTTTTCCCCCTGTTTTTCATCACTTTTTGCCGCTGCATGTGCAAATACATAAAGGAACACAGAAAATAATTTGCTAACCGCTTTGTCCTCCTGTTGCAATCCCATGAGAGCAGGAATGTAAAAGAAAGAGAGACAGAAAGACAGAAAGAACATTTTTTTTCTTGTTTTTTTTTTAAAAGCATGTTTGTTTAGAGAAAATCAAATGTACAGATTCATCACACTCACACACAAAGAAAATGACACAAACACAAAGAAATAATACAGAAATTAATAAACCAAGTAATCAAATGTACATAAACAAAATCAACCAATGGCCAAACACAATTTTATTTTTGTTTAAAATCTTTATCATCAGTTTGAATTACGTTTTACCGTCATTGACACTAAGGCTGATCGGAGACAATCTCTCTGGTCCACATGAACAACCTGCTCCATCACTGTTCTTAGCCTGTTGTCCAACACCTTGTATTCCATGCAAAACAGGAACACTGGCCACCAGTTCCTGATGTCCTAAGTCTCCTTTTCTGGGCGCATGAAGCACCTTCCTACAGCTCAGCTTCCTGCCAGGCTTTCTGTGAGCACATAGAGCAAGTCCTCAACAGTAATTGCCCAGAATTCTTTATAGAATTCATTAAGTAGGTCATCTAGGTCAGGAGACCAGGGCTCAGACACTTCCTGGGTGATGTCAGCATCTAGTTTATGGTTCTGTTCTGCTGACACCTTTGGCAGACTGGAGAGAAATGACGTGTATTCAGAATGAAACAGTTCTTTATAGAAGCCTGGTGTGTAACCACAGACTCCTGCCCTGTCCTTCTGCCCTATTTTCCTCTCCAGCCCAAAGAAGAAGCGAGAGGGAGCATTCATCTGAGTAATATTACTAAATACTGCATACCATAGCACCCCCTGCGGGCACGCCCAACACCTCAGTCTTTGAGGGCTGCAATGTGTTCTCTTTCTCCTGTGGACTCTGCTGAAGTCTGCAGTTCTGCCACATGTCTCTTGATCTCTGACAGAGTTGATCAAGTTACTGGAGAAATTGTGAGTCTACTGTCGACACAGATTTCTGATCTGGCTTTTCCCTACATCCCACCTTTGCTGCAGAGAGCTAAAATCTTCTTTTTTTAAAGCAAAAAGCAAAAAAAACAAACAAACAAAAAAGCAGTTTTAAAGCATTCGTCAGATAAAATTGGTGTGTTAAAATGCTAAAAAGCACTTCCATGCTTTTATATTTTTAATAAAAATACAACACTGGAATAAAGTTTGATTTGTAAAACCGTCTGGTAAAATGGAACACTTTTTAAAAACACAAATTGGAGATAAAACAATAAAATCTGTCTGGTCGTTCCATGGATAGCGGGTTTTCTTTATTATTACTACTGTCGACATGTGCCATTAAATGTTCTTAAATGAGGTGACTTCTCATCAGTCATCTCATTGATTTCAGTTTTTTGGTTGAATTGAAATTGATTTTTCTATGTGGTTAAAATCCCATACTAACTTCTGCTGCATTTCAAAAGTTATCATTTAAAATATTTAAAAAACCCAGTATATTTGTGCCTACAGTTGAAGTGTACCCACAGATACTTTTAAAATGTATCCAGACATGATCTTTTTCTTTTCCTTTTGGCTTTTCCCTTCAGGGGTCACCCCAGCGAATCAATTGCCTCCATCTAACCCTGATTTCTGCATCCTCTTCTCTCACACCAACTACCTTCATGTCCTCTTTCACTACATCCATAAACCTCCTCTTTGGTCTTCCTCTAGGCCTCCTGCCTGGCAGTTCAAAACTCAGCATCCTTCTACCAACATAGTCACTATCTCTCCTCCAGCAGATCACAATGTCACAACATCATAGTCCATGGAGATTCCTGTCTAACCTCGTCTGTCAGCCTTTCCATCACCATAGCGAACAAGAAGGGGCTCAGAGCTGATCCCTGATGCAGTCCCACCTCCACCTTGAACTCCTCTGTCACACCTACATCACACCTCACCACTGTCTTACAGTCCTCATACATGTCCTGCACCGCTCTAACATACTTCTCTGACACTCCAGACTTCCTCATACAATACCACAGTTCCTCTCTGGGCACCCTGTCATCAGCTTTCTCCAGATCTACAAAAACACAATGCAGCTCCCTCTGGCCTTCTCTGTACTTCTCTATCAACATCCTCAAAGCAAATACTGCATCTGTGGTACTATTTTTTGGCATGAAACCATACTGCTGCTCACAAATGTTCACTTCTGCCCTTAGTCTAGCTTCCACTACTCTCTCCCATAACTTCATTGTATGGCTCATCAGCTTTATTCCTCTGTAGTTGCCACAACTCTGCACATCTCCCTTGTTCTTAAAAATGGGCACCAGCACACTTCTCCTCCATTCCTCAGGCATCTTCTCACTATCAGTTCCATTCTCAACAATGCTGTGTGTTTTCTGGACAAATATAGCATCTAACTTTTTTATATTTATCAAACTAAAACCAGGTGCTCTGTTCTCAATGTCCTTAACCCCATCGATATTCAGCATCAAGCTTGATGATGCACATGTTAAATATGGAGCTAAAAACAATCAAGTATTTAAAAAACAGGTTTAAAAAGGTAGACATAAATCCCTGACCCCACAACCCACTAAAAACTACAAAATATGATTGTGATTAAACCATACTGAACAAAAATGTGAATAAACATGAATAAACAAGCTAAAGAAGAAAAAAACAGAATGGAAATAACCACAAATAGTCACACTTCTCACACTTCCTCACACTCTCACCCAGAATGCACCACCACCATCCCCCCAAAAAAAGAAAGAAAGAAAGAATAGGGAGCTGGGGGAGCTGGGGGAGAGCAGGACAGATAGGGAAAGTGGTGCTGTGAGTGGCATTAATAGATCCTGGTAGTCCTCTCACAACAGCAGAGGATTGGATGGCATCGCATGAAAACACTCAGCTCATGATTTAAATCTAAGCAGTCTAATACTAAAAGCTTCAGCTTAGTCTGTGAGGAGGATTTCACGGGGGGGTGGGGGTGGGGGGTGTAGGCAGTGGAGCGACTTGTTATACAAAAGCACAGATCAGGGCCGTCATGCGAGAGAAAAGGGGAACACTTCCCCCTAGTGGCGAAACAGAGAACTGCACACTACTGTAAGTGAATGGGATGTCTTCAGACTGGAGTACATGATGATACTCTGGAAAGCATTAGTTGTCATTAGAGACACATTTGGCCCAATTCCCAGATTTCACTTGAACGTGTCATAACCTTGGATATGGAATAGCAGCAGAGGGAGCATGTTGCCTGAGGGGGGGTGGGGGTGGGGGCGGGGGCATCTGCATGTGTCTGTGTCCCTATTAATGGAGATCACCTAGCATGCAAGTCAGAGTTACCTTATTTGACCGCAGAGACACGCGTCCTCCGCACCGAGCACAGAATTTCGTTTGGCAATATGAACAGAGGTGGCCACAGCCATCGGCAAACTTGGTTTTGTGGCATATCCCACAGGTGGGGGCTTCGCTCTTCTGGTCCACGGGCTGCTTCGTCTCCTCCCCCATCTTCTTAACCTGGTCCTTATACGACTCAAACTGCTGGTGCAACTTTCTGAAAGTGAACAGGAACAGAAGTGGTTAGGAAATGACACAAAAGACCGACTTAAAGGAAGCTCTGCATCTGAGTCACTGATAAGTTCCCCTGTTTATCTGGCTGGATAGAAGTAGACCAGTGCTGCGTATAGAATGTATACCTTTAGCTCATTTTATTTCATTTACTTTATTCTATTATGCACAAAATAATTTTATCAAGGTCCAAATATATTCCTGAAGCTCAGTTTACTTAGATTTTTTTTCCCCAATTGAATGTGCATTTCATTTTGTATTTATAAGGGTTAACCCTAACCACATTAACTCAAATTAAAGTTAAAATTTCCCCTGCATCATACTTTGGTATAGAAGTTGGAGGACCACGTAGACACTGAGATAACTGTCAACTCTTCTTGGAGAAGTCTCCAAGTTGGGATTCGACTTCAGAAATTTCCTACTGTGAGCTGATGGTGCTAACTACCAGTGCTGTGGTGGAGAAGTAAAAAATCCCCACCTCCAGAGCAATGAGAAGACATATCTCTCAAAAACTGTGATTTGCACATAATTTTGTGAGTACATTTAATTTGCATTGATGGTAATTTATTTTAAACTCAATTTAAAAAAAAGGATTATTAGTAGTAACCCAATGAATCTATTAATTAAAGTAAAGCAGACTAAAACACGACAAACTTGAAAGGGGGAGAGAATCTCTTCTTCCTGATTGCATGATCAAATTTACCCTTGCAATGATTAATATTTATTTTTCTGCTAAAAGCTACTTTTGCACACAAGAATAATCATCCCCATCGATCTCTTCAGTGGTGGTCTCAGAGTGGGACTTCTTTCACGTCTGTGTATCTGATACAACCCCAGCGGTGGGCGGCTTTAAAGGAAGCGCTGATACGGTGACGTCAGACGCTTCAGAGCTGAGCTGCTCCTTTGAAAACAGCACTTCTCCTAAAACGGGGGGGGGGGGTACAGGGATCAACATCACTTAATTCCACTTTCTCAGGTTCCTCTGTATTTAATGAATCATTTGCACGTGTGTTTCTACATCAGGACCGCTGTTGACCGCTCAGACATACAGTTAGAAGACGCTAATGCACACCATGGTTTATCTGTCTCAGCATTGTAGGCAATAATCGGTGGTCATAGTAGCGTCCATCAGCACCTTAAGAACGTGGCATCGGCTATTATGCTGCTGTCTGTGTGCTATAGATGGCACCTGATCTCATACAGTAGATCCTCCAATGCTAAGAAGTCCTCAGAGGCCACTGAAAAGTCCTGTATGGACTCTTCACATGCATTTTGTATGACACATGTCAGTTGAGCGTATCCTTGGAAACTAAACACTGGGCTGACTTCATAATATGGCGATTAGAATTGGTTTCGCCCCACATATCCCCTGCAACATTCATTAGCACTTGTGAATTATTGAGCAGCGCTATCCTTTTACCACGTACAGCTCTGAGATAAACATGCTTCCTTTGCCCACAACCAGACCTTTAGGGCCCAAACATAATGGCCGCATGCCACCTGAAGACTACGTGTGTGTGTGTGTGTGTGTGTGTGTGTGTGTGTGTGTGTGTGTGTGTGTGTGTGTGTGTGTGTGTGTGTGTGTGTGTGTGTGTGTGTGTGTGTGTGTGTGTGTGTGTGTGTGTGTGAGGTAGTGGAGTCTCTGTGCCATCTAAACATCAGACAGAGTGCTGCAGTGCCCCTCCTCGTACCCAGTGAGGGATTAAAAGGCTAATTGTGTCACAGCCTTTGTGTGTTTACCCAGCAGAGATTAGCATGTAGCCGTGTTAAACAGAGCCCACCAAATCTCATTTACTGACAGAAGTCCTGATAGCAGCGACGATACGACAGGTAAAGCCACTGTCTCTGAGGATCAAGGGAATAAGACTACAAACAGTCGTGTTTTATTCTCATTTAATCTCTTCACACTCTTACTGGGAGGTGTTTGCTCCATCCTGAGTCTCTGCATGGGGAGGGGGTGACATCCCAGAGAAGGTATAACCAGTTAAAGATGTCTCTCCCTCCCCCTCTCGTGTCACCATTTTCACAGGTGACAGATGCAACTAGCTTGATAGTGATCTGCATCACAAGAGCGGATTCTACGCCGCACCCTGAGACAGATATCCAGTGTTGAGAGAAAGGAAGTTGGAGGATTTTAATTCTGCAAATGTGACACCAGGTGAGGCACAAAGAAGCAGTTACTGTAAGGAAAGCCTGAAGCGGCAGCCGGTACATAGTGGCCATTCCAGAGGCTTCATTTATTCAGTCAAACACGGTCAAATGTAGGTGACAGGGCTGATGAGTAATCATCTGCTGCTCTTTGTCCCGTCCCATTCTAAAGTATCGCAGCTCTCTTACCTCTAAGCCGCACCACAGCATCTAGACACGGTAACCCGAGCCTCTGTGTTGGACATATGACAGACCCGGCATATCAACGGCGAGGCCGAACTACGAGCTTCTGGATTCTACGTCTGAGTCCAAACCTCTAATCGCATCTGTTATCCAGTTCCTTCAGCTGCTCAAAGCGCTCAGATCAAGCCTCTGTTGACAAATTCTTATTCCAATACTAACTTTCTTCATTGTTTAGTATCTTGGTGCTACTTTACTGTATCCCCAAACTTTGTAGCTGCAACTTTGTCGATATAAATGTACTCTGTAAAAACACCAGCTGGTAACACGTTTGTGTATCCCTTTCATTATTTTTATTAAGGAGTCAATTTAAACTTAAAAGTTACTAAACTGTGCTCCAGCTAGCTTCTTTGAAGGTTTTCTCGTAGCTTCTGACAACTTTTATCTTCCTTTGACAACATTTTCAGATAAGATACACACAGTCTCACGTTGAAGAAGGAGAAACAGGTGAAGCTGACACCGACGAAGCCTCAGATCCACTTAAATACCCTCAGAACCGCACCAGCATTGTCGCGTTTAGATTTTGTACATTACAGACGAATAAATGATGAAAAGATTTTTTAATATACTCTACAGTTTATTTTTTAGGTATGTTTTAATGACACCAAACAAAGAGCCTTGATCACAACTTCTCTAGCGGGGGGCCCAGACCATCGCAAACGAACACAGGACAATATAAAGTATGATAATATCTGTAGTAATAGTTTTCTCTCCATCTCATGACTACACAGATCTTCACTAACAACTTTAACTAAGAGCAGCTGTCAATCAGCTGTCAGTGTTGCTAGGCGACTCAGTAATGAATGTTGCTAGGCGACTCAGTAATGAACGGGTACGGATGGGTGGAGCAGGAGTACATCCAATCCAATCCATGAGGGATGCTGCCCCTGAAATGGGACGCAGCTCAGAAGTTCTTTCTACAGGTTGAGTCCACATGTCTTTGTGAGATGTTGTGTAACGTTGTCTGATATCCACTAGGGTCAAACATCCTGTGTGTCCGGCTGCTCCAGTCACCTCTGGACGTTTGGGCCTGCTGGTAGAAGAAATCAGAAGGGGTCTGAACTATTACTTACGCATCGGGCTCTGGCTCCTTTTCATTTTGGGACTTTTGCTGGGGCTGAAGGACGTTATTTACCAGCTCAGTGATTCCACTAAACCACCTGTTCAAATAAGCAAAGTGTGACTGCAACATCGCAAGGGAGGCATCATGGGAGAAAACAGTATTTCCTCAAAGGAGGGTGTTCAGAAGGCGGGTCAGACCTTGGCAGGATCATTCACTACAACCAGCGCAGAGAGAGAGAGGAGGAGGAAACGGGCAGAGCGGCATTTGAGTGGAACAATGACAACCAGACAGCGTCGGGACGGAAGGACAGAAGAAGAAAGAAAAGGACAGGCCGACGGTCGAGGGAAGCGGGAAAGACTCCACAGCCAATGGGAATGAGAGCTGCATCAAACGCTGAGCCGAGGGGGGGGGCGGGGGTTCAGCCTAGCGGGGGCGGTAGAGGTTATCAGACGTGTTACAACTACGTGTGGACTCAGTCACAATGCAATAAATACCATAGAGGAGGGAGCATCTGGCCTGTGATTGAATAACAAGGCTGCACAGGTCAGTCAGAGTGTGATGACACACTGAATGGGAACAAACAGCCAGTTAGAGACCAGCAGAAAGACGGGGGGGTGGTGGTGGTGGTGGTGGTGGTGGGGGGGGGGGCTGGGGCCTGGTAGGAACAAAGCTGGTTGAAGGGGAAAGGCTTGTCATCACTGATGTCATGGAAGAGAGCCGATTAACAAGCATAACAACAAAGTATTTATGTGAATCATTCAGAACGCAGAATGAGTCAAAGGACGGCAGGTTTTCCATGACACAAGTGACACGTCTTTCATTTTCCCCCGTGAGAAAAAACAGGAAAAAAAAGAAGGAGAAAGCCACATGAAGCACACAGCAACCGACTGACAGGTAGAAGTGTCAAAGCCTGGAGCACTGGAGTAATGCAGGTTACTTACTGTGCCGGCTGAGGCTTTGGTTCTTCTTTGATCCTAAAACATAAAAAAATAATAAAAGGTGTGCACAGCTCAGTGCATACAGAAAATAAAGATGAGGAACAAAACTATCTGAAGGACACAAATCATTAAAAGATGTGTATGACAGAAATAATAATACGTGTGAATGATAGTCAGGATGGTGTAGATGATGACTTGCAGAGCGTGACGATGATAAAGAGGGAAAAAAGATGGTATAATAATATGAAGAGTGTTTAAAAAGATGACTTTAAGGGCCAACTTAAATATAACAATGACTGCTTCATGTCAGCGATGCCTTCTTTTGTACGACCATAGACACGCATTTCATTTTGATTGGTTGTCTATGAATATTGGGAGGTTTTTTTTCAAAGAGAAGTTTGGTATTAAAAGGGCTTTTATCACATAAGCAGTCATGCACTAGTTCGGAGCGACCAGCAAGCGGAGCATTCGGATGAGAGACGCTTGGACCTGTAGGCCAACATCAGATGTAGAACAAACGCTTCATGTGGGCAAACAGTCCAACTGTTCAGGAAAGAGCGTCTGTCAACATGAAACGACGAAGACTTTAAGGTCTTCACCATCTACATCCCATAATATCATCAGAGGATTCAGAGTATGTCAGGAAATCACTGCAGTAAGAAGCAAGGACTAAAAACTAACACCGAACACCACGACCTATGAACCCAGAGGCACCCACAGCATTAAAGCCGACACCGCTGCTGGTCCATCTATGCATCTACAAGTTTAACATGTTTAAGTTGTCACGTGATGCACGTCCACGTGTTGTTCAGGCAATAGTCCACAAATAATTCATATCATGATATAAAAGGGGAAAAAGCATCATGTTTTCACACTAAAAAGTTGCCAAATTAAACCGAGATGATTACATTTTCCCTCCAGAACTTTGTTGTCTCTAGAGCAGAGAAGCCTCTGAAACCTCTTCGAGGTGACATTAAAACTATCGCCCCAATATAATAATCCAGCACCTAAAAGCCCCTCAGCACCTAAAAGCCCCCTATCCAACATCATACGTAAACCGCTCGTCTCCCAAACAAATACTGATGCTGAGATAGAGAACCAGAGCCTCCAACAGCAAACCGTAGCTGCAGGTGGAGATAAATCTGCCTGATCTATGTCAGATGACAGAGTGAAACACATGACAGAAGACGTAGTCCTGTGTACCCATCAGTCTCGCCGCTCTGTTTTCTGATGAGCCAGTCCATATTTATCCTCTTGCTGTGTTCTCCCGATGACCTGCAGCGCCGTTCGGTATTGATCCCATCAGTCCCGTCTCTGTGGTCGCATTACCAGCCTTATATTTATCAGATCTAGCCTGCTGCCTGCTGCCTGGATGGCTGCTGAATAGTGTGTGTGAGAGTATCCGTCAGTGCATCCAGTGTGTGTGTGTGTGTGTGTGTGCGCCAATATCCATGTGTGCATTGTACTCATACGTGTGCATATGTGAGTGAGTGTATTACTTGACATGGGGCAGTAAAATGAGAGCGTGTAAAATGTCACAGGTGACGTATTAAGTATCCTGAGGCAGAGAGCGTCTCTGCTGGACTCGTCTTTGACCTGTACTCTACTGAGGTGACCCTTAAACACACTCAAAACCAGAAGCTGACTTGTAGTTGATGTATGATGTATAAAATGATAGGATGGCCCTATAATGGTCAACAAGATTCTCTGTGTTGTTTTTAACTTCATCTTCATTTTCCTTTTTCCACATTTGTTGTGTGACTTGGACTGATGTACTGATTCTTTAGATCTGCTTTGTTTTTTTTCTCTTCTGCTGGGGCCTCTTGCCATGTCATCATTGTAAATGACGAGTATAAGTATGCGACTGTTTTGCACATTATTCTCTCTTTTCCAGTCAAAGTGTCAGTTTGAAGTCTGAACTGGCCAGCCGCTGATGTTATTTTTAGTCTCCTCGTTATTCAGTACTTGGGTTTCAACATTTTCTGCCTCACTGGTTTCACACAGGGAAGAAGCCTCCTGATGGTGACTGGAGCTACACTGACCTCTAGTGGACACAAGCTGCACTAACTATTATGTTCTATGAGTTGATCTTAGTTTCTGTGCTCTTGTCTAATGACTTCTTAGTGTAACAAAACTGTTGTGTGGCAGGGTTATTTCTATTAACAAAGGCCAAACACAAAATATAAGAATAATTATAAAAGTATGTTAATTGTAAAGAATTAATTAATGACTATTAATTGTGAAATATTTCTTTAATTGTACAATAATTGAGCAAATAACTGTAAATTAATTGTTACACATTTGCTGACACATGAATGCGTTCAGATTTTTTCTGTGAATACTTTTGTTCACTTTTCTTGAACTTTTGGTTCAAGAAAAGGTCTTTTGTCATTTGGGTGTCAGGGAAACTGTATATTTACTTGTTGTAAACATTTCTAAACTAAACAGCTGATCTGTTCATCCAGGGAATGAATAGATTCTTGGATGAGAGGGTTTGAGGTCACAGGCTGAACAAATATCCACTGATCTGATGATGCAGTTTAAACTTTAAGGTCACAGGCTTGTCTTCACCATTACTGATCAATTGTGGCTGTAAATATAAAACAGTTAAATAAATCAACACAAGTCCATAAAAGTCACAAAATAAAACTTCACAATTCGATGTATCAAGAGGGACAACTTTGTAATATGGTTGGTGTGTGTTAAAGAATGGTGGAGACAGAATGTAGAGTGTGTCAGGTACGATCCAGAGTCTGCTGTGACTCCTGATGAGGTAGAGGGAGAGAATCTGTAACCAGATCTCTATAAAATGGACAAAAACAACAATCAGCCTCAGTGAATGTGGAACGGATGTACTACTAAACAACAGGCCGATACGGCCCCACGTCACTACGGAATTATTTACACAGTATTGTCGTTGGTAATGAACATGATTTTAACACGGTGTGATCATCAATAAGCCCTCCTGACGTGGTCGGCAGCTGATGCACACAGTAAGCCCACGTTAATAGGGTGAGCTGGTGGAGATGAATAAACACCAACACAGAGAAACACCAACAAAACAACAGAAAGTGAAAGGAATGGACTTCATTACTGGTCATGTTCCACAGTGTTCCACAGCGATCTGAGGTGTTCTGGACTGGACCGGATGCACCAGACTGACAGCCAGTCAGGAGCATCTGAGGCCCCCCAGTTTATGTTGAAAAAATAAAAAAAATCAACAAAAAAAGTATTTAAAAAATAAATTAAAAAAGTATATATATATATATATATATATATATATATATATATATATATATATATACCCACATATATACATATACATATATACAGTGTGTGTGTGTGTGTGTGTGTGTGTGTGTGTGTGTGTGTGTGTGTGTGTGTGTGTGTGTGTGTGTGTGTGTGTGTGTGTGTGTGTGTGTGTGTGTGTGTGTGTGTATATATATATATATATACAGTTGTGGTTTTTGTTTTTGTTTTTGTTTTTTTGTTGATTTTTTTTATTTTTTATTTTGTGACCCTGCTAACAGACAAGCTAAAGCTGGTTTAAATACAACCTCCTCAGTGAAGGGAATAATTAAAGGACATTTAGTCCACTAAACAATGCTAACAGGGCATCAAGTTAGGTATATACTAAAAAAACAGAAACACATCATAAGATAATTTACAAAAGGGTTACGCTGATAGCATGAAGTCTGGGTGGAAAGAAATGAATGTGTGGAGTTATTTAATAAGAAAACTAAAAAAAAAAATCTTCCCTTTGAGTCTGAAATGTTGCTGAGATTTTGCTTTTTCTGTTTGTTTGTTCTTTTAATCAGGGAGGGTGTCATGTGCAGGTTGATAATGCAAAACAAAACCAATTGAAAATAATGGAGTCAACTTTGTGCAATAATACCTGTTTTATATATAAAGAAAACTGTGAAAGCAGCACTGAATGATGATATAAAGTTTCACAGGATGGAAATCACAACTACATAATGTAAAAATCGAACAACCCCCCACCCCCCCATATCAAATAGGAATCTCCCACTGTACCACCTCTGCTGTACATTCCCTGCAAATCTCTAAGAATAGGAGAGCTGCTGCTAAAAATAGCTGCACATTTAAAGGCAGATGATTAAGCCTTGAGACACCTGTTCATTCTACCTCTCCAATAAATGCCAGGAGAAGTGCTACTTAACACTTTCTCTCCACCTCAGAGAGGATTAGGGGGAAGGAACGGAGCGCTGATAACTTCCTCTGGCACGGGGCGCTGGCACGGGGTGATAGACGAGCGGGGTGGGGGGGTGTGAGAGGGCAAGCGCCTCGGCGTGGAGGGGTCGGCCAGCTACCACAGCTGGGCCTTAGAAAGCACAGATAGGATTGAGTCCATGGGGTGCACTCATCAGAATAGGCAATCAAACGGCGCACAAGCCAGGCCTCCTGACCAAGGACTAATATTCAGATTGTCAAACAAGAGTTGGCAACAGCAGATTTTGTGAGCAGCGGGGAAGTAGCTAATCTGCTGCCAAATATAACTAAAATCCATCTGTTTCCTTAGATTACCTGCCACGATTCAACCGGCCGCTCCGTATCTCCCCTCCTGAGAGATTTCCAAGTGGCAAAGAGTCAGATAGTCAGCCAGCATCCCACATATTAACAAGTGTGTTTCCACGCAAAGGTTTACAGGAAACACGTGTAAAATATTCATCTCATCACAGATAATTTATTACACAGTGGAAATCTATCAGCTACATGAGCAGCATTTAGTCAGGGGCAGTGATACATCACATTTGTGTTCCTGCACATATGTGCTTGTGTGCTTTGGTAATAGTGTGTCTCTGGTTGTCTGCAAATGCTTGGTTGCTTTTCCTGTCAGCCCGCTTCATTCATCCTGACACGGATACGTTTGATTCTAGCTGCGATCAGCACTTTCTTGGCAGCTTGACATTGTCCCATGCACACATCACAACTCCTCCCATACTCCACCCAAAAGCTCCGCCAGGAATCGTCCAGAGACTCAGCCCTAACGCCGCTGCAGCGAGGTCACCAACCCAGCTCCAACTACTAAACAGGGAGGGCAGGTCTGAATGCAGGTCCTTCAAAAAAACGAGCCGCTCCACAGAGTGAAGCACCAACCGCTCTTCCAGCACCAACTCTGTCCAGTCCCCCTACTGCTCAGTGACGTGTGGTCAGGGGAGGCAGGTGAGGCACGGCCTCACCTGCCATCATAAAAGACAAAAATGGAAAATGGAAGAAATAAATTAAATGGTTCTTTTTATCCAGTGATATGTTTTATAAAGTTATTTTCCGTTTAACGTCACAAATTTTAAGTTATTTTTACTCAAAATTGCTGAATTTTCATATTTACCACTGAAATAGTGAAAAAAGACCTGCAGTGAGGCACCAGCCAGCCGAACCTCCCCATGGCTCGGCTAGCTGTGCTGGTAGCTATGCTATCTCTCTATATGTCGCTATTAAAATGTTCAAACAAGTTTGCTCTATGAACTAAATTCCCTTAATTTAGATAATGTATATGTTTAACGTCTTTCTTGAGTTGAGCGGTCGTGAAACGAGTGGGAAAAGGCACGAAGTGAGGCATGCCGTTCTTGTGCCACATGTTGGGGGTGATCCCAAGGATTCAGCAGAGGAATCCTCTTCCTGACAGTAAACTACAATCTATAGTCAGCAAGTCAAGTGCAGCCATTCATTTGTTTTCCACTCACCTTGACTTCATATAAAAATGGAGGATTACATATCTCAACTCAAAAAATTTTCGACACTTTTGTTCAGAAGGAGCTGCGCATAGACTTCATTTATAAGCAAGCATAACATATAAAAGAACGTGTAGGTAACAACAAAAGATTTTAATCAAATGTGCTTATTTGTGTGTTTCAGTTTGTATGTGTAAATAATTCTGCTCTGAGACTTTAAAATTAACCCACACACTGTTGCTTATTAAATGACGGAAAACGCTAAACTGTAGGTTCATACGTTTGTAAATCTGATTATGTTGAAGTCAGTGCCTCACCAGCCGTGAACTTCACCGCACGTCACTGCTACTGCTGTACCATATGTAGCAGAATAGTCAGCAGAATCCTAGTATGAGCATCTCCTTCTGGTGTCTGGTACTTCTCTGGACCACCAGTCAAAAGTCAAGGAGAGCAGTGAGGATGGTGATAGGATTGGGGTGGAGTATGTGGAGTCACAATGGACCCCAGTTAAATCAGTGCCCTCCTCAGACCCACTAAACCCGACCCTGGTGCTGTTGTTCCTGTATGGGAGCGGTACTGAACGTGCAGTCAGCTGTCTGTGTCTCACTCTGGGCTATAATAATAGCGCAGCCATGGCTAACAATAGAGAGGTAATAGATACCCTGCCTATTGTTGGCCCAGCCTGCTCTACTCCTTCCTGTCCCAGTTCAACACTACAGCACATCACTATTAGCTCATTTAACTAAACTGCATACAGTGTACACAGGGAAGACAAGCACAGCGGACATCTGATATCACCTCACTCTGAGCTAAATCATTAGTACACCTCATGCTATACACCTTGGACTGACGTTGGGTTGTCAAGCCAAGGTATATCTATTATCTACCTGCAAACACCAATCAAAAATCCTTCTTGTATGTCAATGCAATTCCTCAAAGTTAAGGTCGCATGACTCACCAATGAGTAAAGCAAAATAAAGACACCACCAGCGTTAGCACAAAGGCGTGGAGCAACGTTTGGGCTTGAAGAGGCATATGTTACTCGAATGATTGGTTCACCATTGCTGAACCAACCACTGCTGACGATATGAAGGATATGAAAAGTTCCAGGAGTGTGTTGTCAAGGCAGGCCTAAACCAGCAAAGGAACAAGCTCAATCAAACGATGCAGCAAACTTTAACGGAAAAAAATACATCCTATATGACAAGAAAGACCCTAGATGGCACCAACTACATCCAAAAAGACGTGTTACCAATTCAGACAGATGGCATGTTTCCATTAACTCCTGGTAACTTTAAATGAACACTGTTAAAGAACAAAGAAGCAAAAAATATGACTTTTATTCACATTCTGAAGGTCCAAAATCTCATCTAATCATTGGCGATAAATTTGCAGAAAATAATCAGCTAAATTTTGTCCTGTTTTGGCACACCCTTACTTGAATTATCTATTATCATTAGCAAAAAGCATTGACCACACAAGACATCCCATACCAGCGTTAATGATTGGAACAGCCGTAACACTTTGTCTTAACATCCATCTGATGGACGGACAGATCATTTTGACTTTAGTCGCCTCTCTCTCTTTAGAACAGAAGCAAACTAAGCAGCCCCCACCCTGGGAAAAGGAAAGCAGCTCCTCTTTACTGTCTGTGAGTGAACGCAGTCGACCCTCCTCGCAGTCTGACGCCAGGCGACTTTAAACGCCTGCATTTACTGATTTTAAGATACTTCAAATGATGTATTTACCACATGTATGACAGGAGGATATCTATCATTGTGTGTAGCAAAACCCCCACATCCCTCCCCTTTGAGTTCCACTATCACACATCCAGGTCATCACAGCATCGCCATGGCAATGGTGGCAGTATCTCAGTGGGACGAGTGATATTAAGGGATTAGCGGGAGATCCTCCATCAGACTTCAGTGGAGGATCACAACAACGGCTCCCTGTGTCTCTGCGCTGATGGCCGTCGGACGACGAGGGGAGAAAACACACATCCCCGCTGTTTTTGACGGGAGACGCTCTAGAACACGCAAGACTACACAACCCGAGCAACCGTGAATACAATGACGCATGCTCGCACAAACATGGTGAATCTGTGGAATAATGCATTTAGCACAAAGCCACCTTCAGCCCCAGGCGGTGCGAGCAGCGGCCTATACACTGTACAGTATGTCCTGCTGTAGCTACATGCTATCGTTCATACAGTGGACTTATATAAGGGCCGCGGCTGCATTAGTGACGTTATGATAACGGCTGCTCTTTATCCTCCTCTCTTCATGTCAGTTGGCTGCTTCTGTAATCTACCTACAGCAGCCTGTACTGTTTGTGTAAAGCATTGTAATGCTACCAAACCGACCGGCGCACAACAGGAGGGGAATTATGACGGCACAAGACAGCAACAGAGGGTTGGATGCATATCGTGTGCAAGGAAATCTGGAAATAAGAGGAAATAGAGGAAGCCATTCATCAGAAATGTGTCATATGATAAAAGGTTCTTCTGAAGCAGCTAACAGGCGCTAACCCTCTTACGTTTGTGCTGCTGTGCAACATGAAGCTCCTCTCAAAAGCATCTCCTTCTGTAAAAAAATATCAAAGGGAAGAAAAGACAGTCACACCTCCTTAAACAGCTTTGATTCCAAGCAGCTTTGACTTCCTGTGAAACTTCTGACTTTAGATTGTTTGTCCTTGTGGACTTTCACCAATGGTGCACAGTGGAAGAACAACAAGGACCGTCTTGGATAAAGAGGCTGTTTCTGTTGTGACAAAGCTGATAAAGATGGAGCAGAAAATGACGGACTCATCGAGCAAGAACAAAAAACATAAAGGCCCTCAACGTTCAGCTCAACGCAACATCGAACCCTCAAAGTCAAATTCTCTAGAATCTCCTGATAATATTTGTATTTCCCCACAGAAACCCAAGTGGTGAATAGAGAATGAATAGAGACTCCCCATCTCTCTCTCTTTCTCTGTTTCTCTCTTTCATCCCAACCTTATAGCAAAACCCCCCACCATAAAGTTTCTACCTGTCAGAAAGGCAGGTTCTCCTGCTGGTGAGTGATTGTTGGATCTTTATAGAATAAAGAAAACAGTCTTGACCTGTTCTTCTTGCAAAGTGTCTTGATATGACTTTTATGATTTGGTGATTTATAAATAAAGTCAACTTGACTTTTTCAGCATCACTACCTCAATCATTCCATGATAAATTCTCCTGCCTGTCTGCTTTAAGAGCCTCTACTGATCATGTGAGAGTGTGTGGGTGTTTCATTGAGAGTGGCGCTGGTTGGTTTGACTTTTGGGCCACACAAAGGAGCATTAGAAGGACCGGCTGGGCAGCGGACACGTTTTTGAGTCACCGGCTTGCACCTGCTCTGACCAGCTGAGTCTTGAATGAGCAAACACACACACAGGGAAGGAAAGATTAGAGCGCCTTGTGTAAACTAACACTAATAAATACACCAAAGCATCTGGGGCCAAGGACGCTTTCTAGGTTCCTTTGTTGGTTGCTTGTGTTGACACCAGTTTTCCTACACATGAATTTCATTACCATTGTATGAATTAACATTTTAACCATAATCTACTTTTTAAGCCTGCATACCTCTCTGTTGGGTTTCTTTTTAAAAGTATATTTTCCTAACCACAATAATGACTTGTTTGATATAACATTAGCGGGTTTCCCAATAAGAACACTCATGTTCAAAGATGGTCCCACATCCTGAATTTGGAAAACGTTCTTCCAACTTCTGTTTCCTCAAAATTATAATAAGTTATAACGTTGGAATAAAAATTCTATTTTTCAGGGCATTTATTTATTTACAACTTATTTATAATCACTGTTTGATTTTTGGATCGCGTGATTCTGATCCAAACAACATCCCTAAAAATACTGAAATATTGCTTCATATTTTTAGTCACATTGATACAAATATTGGTTGTGTCTCACTAGTTTAGGTCGGTCCACTTTTAGTCATTGGCGTGAAGTCAGAACTAGTTCTCTCACACGGTTCCCTTCATGTGGAATCAAGAATGGATTTATCTGTGGTTCTTTCATTAGCTCCGTTGAAGAGCTACATTTACCATCTTCATCAGGAAGTCTGTCGTTTCATTGGTCATGCTGTAAGCCTCTTTGCCTTTCTGCCTGGCTTTCCTGGATGCCTAAATGACCACAGGCCTTGTTGCCTGTTTAGCTGACTGGCTGCATGCCGGCTTCTGCAGAGAGCTGAATGTCTCCACTATTAATAGTCCAACTAACAGCATGAGGGTTCTTTACGCTTTGAGTGCAATCAGCGTGAGATGACCTGGTGCCACATTCCACCTTTAGTAACTGGCCATTCAGCAGCCTTGTTACCGTCTCAGCTTCCTGCTTTCAGTTCATGTACAAAGACTTTAACGGCATCTATTGCTGCATGCATAACATTAAATTAGAGACAATCTTACAAAATCACACTGGCTGATGTGTTACGCCATCCTTTGGGTCAGAACCATTACCCTTAGATAATCTGGGCCTTGGTGGCCATGTGGTCAGAGAGCGTAGGAGAAATGTCTTATCTCTAACCTTTCAGAGTCCAACAATCATTAAAGGGAACGTGACAGCCGGACAACTCAAACCAGACTGTCTCTGGTACTGACACCTCCTGGGTCTACCCCACACTGGTTAAAACATTCAACATACCTTTTCTGTGTTTCCTTCACAATCAGCGTGCCTAGGGTAGCAGCCAACGGTATGCTGCTGGATTTATCTCACTGTATAGCAATCATAATAGCAATCACATACATTCCTCAGTAGCATAGACTTCCCTCAGAGGCTCAGATGCTGTATATCTTCCCTGAGCATCGACCCTTCCCAGGGGTGGAAGGGATGGGGGGGATGGGCAATAAAAGTGACAAAGTGGCCCCATCTTTGAGCCTTTCACTCTCACATGTCTGATCCATGCCCTCGCCGGCTGAGGCTACCTGTCATATTTTGTGTATTCCCTTTGTGAGATACTGTTCAGTTCTATCTGCATTCCTGCTCCATTGTGTTGATCTCATCGAGGTCACTCTTGCACAGCAACCTGGGAAGCTTACATAACAACAGACCAGATGTTCTAGTGCTGGAGATGTGATTGGGTTCTGTTCTGACTCCGGTCCAGGATCACTCATTCCTAATGCCACAAATATCCATTCATCTGGAGAAACTAATGCACAGCCTCACCTTCAGAAAGACACTTTCACCTGCTATTTGGAGTCACTAGCAAGAGATCTGAACATTTGTTTCGATTATCCTGTTATGCTATTATTTTGTGCTGATTCAGATCTTATATGTGTAATGCTTTATATTCTTTTGTCTCACTTTAAATTTAACCTTTTAGTTTTTAGAGCATATGAATGCTTGAGAAAAAGAAGACCTGGACTTGAACTTTATGCCTTTAAACTTCTTTTAGAAATAACCTGGCATTAACTACGGCAATCAAGAAGGATCATTTAGTCTGTCTGCAGTACATACAGTCACTAAATTTACTGCTGCTTCAGATACTGTTGACTAATTGTTTAACATACACAGTGATTGCAGCGTGCACTATACAACACATTATTGTACTTTGTTGTAGTTAACGTTGTTCTAAAATGTTTTTCGACTGTCATGTTTTGCCAAGGGCATTTCAGATTGCACAGCCTTGGGCAGGAAAATCCCTTCAAACATTGCTTGAGGAATGAAAGTCTAGAAGAGAACAAAACTACTGCTGACAAATGCAGATGTTATTTAGAACAAAGCTCTCAGAGACAAAAGAGTCGATGCTGTGCCGCTCCACACAAGAGAACAGGAGGCTATGGGAGATGGCAGCCTGATTGCTCTGTCAATGGGGGCTGAGGCTGTCATATCAGCAACGAGGCCTGATAGCATCTCAGACGTCAATGTCTCTCCTCTCATTTTCTGTCTGATGTTCTCTTCCCCTTTCCTGTCCTCTCTTCTCCTCTCATCCCGTCTCATTTCCTCTCCTCCCTGCGATGCTAACCTGTGCCACTCTCTCCTCTCGTCCTGCCCTCTCATCTCGTTTTTCTCTTCCACCTCAACTTATCCTCGTATGTCCTCCCCACACTGAAACTAAAACAACCAAAAACAAATCTCCTCCACATCCTGACTCTCCTTTTGGGAATGAATAAATGTTTTATTTTATCTTAATGAAGAACTGATCTAAATAACATTAAAAAATTTGCAGAGTGTTGAAAAATTTTTGGGGCGGCACGGTGGCGCAGTGGTTAGCGCTGCTGCCTCACAACACGGCGGACCCGGGTTCGAGTCCCGCTCTGTGCGGAGTTCGCATGCTCTCCCCGTGTCTGCGTGGGTTCTCTCCGGGTTCTCCGGCTTCCTCCCACCTCCAAAAGCATGCGCTTCAGGTTAATTGGCCGGTCCCAAATTGACCATAGGAGTGAGTGTGTGTGTGAATGTATGTATGTTTGTTTGTATGTGGCTCCGCGGTACACTGGCGTCGTGCCCGGAGTGTCCCCCGCCTCACGCCCTGAGACTGCCAGGATAGGCACTGGCTACCCCGCGACCTGCGTTAGCGGATTAAGCGGGTTGGAAAATGACTGACTGATGACTGACTGAAAAATTTTTGGAGACATATCAGTGATAACATTTGACGTGCTACTCCTGGTAAAAATGCATATGTGCAAAAGTGACTAAAGTGCAAATGCATATTTATTGTGATGCTTCAATTACCATACTTGTTGAAATAACACAGCCTTTTAAAAGCTGACTAAATTTAGATATTCTGAACAACTGGTTGAATGATTATAAGTCAAGTGAAACTTGTTTGTGAAGTCAGCCTCACAGAAAATTACCAGCTCACCCTGCAGCTCCATTTACCTCAATGCTAAGGCAAGAAATACGCAAATGTTCCACAGTAAAATGTCTGAAATTAACTGGACCGTTATGTATTCTAGAGTTGTGTGCTTACATTACCCCTAATCATTCCAACACTGTTCAAAACCAGGAAAACTCCAAACTAACTAAATTTAATGGATTTTTTTCCTCAGGCCATTCCCCACTTCATCAATCTCATCATAATCCACCTTAACTTTTTCAATAATCCTACAAACTGACGGGCAAAACAGCGACAGCGAAAACATAACCTCCTCCTAACCTACAAAGGAAACAGTGAGATTGCGATTCGTCCCAGGCGAATCTGCACCAAAGTTATCCTCTATTCAACACTAGATGTATGTGGCTGGAGGCAAAGGGACAGACACAGTAGGTCAACGGCTGGCATCTATAAAAAGAGGGATAGAAAGAAGAGAACTCAAGCACCTCAACACTAGAGGGACACAACCACGCTCTCACAGTAGAAAAAATTCTATTTAATAACACAGGACATCATTTCCTACAACATTTAATATAAGTATTTTTCCAGATTCTCAACACTGCTGAGCAGAAGTCCTCGATAACATCCCATAACCAGCGAGTGTTACTTTAATTGACGTGATGATGTACTCATTTGGCGTGTGTTCTGCTTTACAGAGACAAGACAGCATCCACTCTTCCACTTTCTCTCCCTGCCTCCCTGGGGGGGGGAGTGATGGGGGATGGGAGTCTCTGGAATGCTCATGACAGAATCTGCTCTTTGCATGTGAGAGGGGGGAGCATGGGTGAGTGGGTAAGAGAACGAGAGGAAGGCAGAGAGGGTGTACTGTATACTGTCCAGCGAGAAGCTTCTGAGCTCTGCCTCGCCTCATTTCACAACCATAGGTCTCTCTCTCTCTCTCTCTCTCTCTCTCTCTCTCTCTCTCTCTCTCTCTCTCTCTTTCTCTCTCTCTCTCTCTCTCTCTCTTTCTTGCTTTCTGCATTGTTAATATATTTCTTGTATATATTTCTCTTTTTTTTTTCTGCTGTATTTTTCTGTTTCTATTTTTTATACATATAAAACTTCAAACTCAAAGATTTCTCTGCCTACAATTAGGTGTTGCTCCAGCTCGGACCTACAGTCACATGATGTCTTTGGATTGCCAGGTTTGTCTCTGCATGCTGTGGTCGCTCCATCTATACTGAGCTGTATTCTTTCTGTGCTATGTCAGTAACATGTAAATATACAAGCAGAAGCTCAGCCCCCTGCTGCTCTCTCTCATAGCGCTGGGATCAAGCTCTATAGGTTCCAGGGAAGTGGACAGGGGGGCCTCTTTGGCTCTGGGACATCGAGCTTTTCTGGTACCAGATAAATGACCGGGGCAGAAGCCTGCGGTTTGGAGGTGTGCATGTGTGGTGGGGGAGGAGGAGGAAACAGAAAAAGGGAATAGGATGTGATCAATCAAAGCTAATTCTAGGTCAAAGCTCTTCATGCTGAGTGCACACACACAGACACACACACACACACACACACACAAAACCCCCACACCTCTTGCTCTGTTGTTAAATAGCCACAAACTTTTTTTTTAAATCAGTGTGGAGGACAGGTTATTCAGGTGGATTTTAAATGAGGATAACTGAAATAAAATTTGTCACTCCTCACCCAAACAATTTCTAATGAAATGTCCAGATGACATAACAAATAGATTTATCAGCAGTGCACTGCAGTGAACGTGTCCACAGGTATGACGTATTAGGATACATGATCAGTGTGCATGGAAACAAGACCAAATTGAAAACAGAGCTGGGACATATGGCTGGTTTTACAGGAATAGTGCACCGCAATTATACAGGAGTTGAATCCGTATGAGGAGGTCAGGTTTTAACTTGTATCTGTTCACTCTTCAGTTTTCAGTTCAGTCTCTTGTCTGCCAGCAAGATCAAGCAATATTAAATCAACCAGTTACAGTATTTTCCACACTATAAGGCGCACCTAAAGGCCTTTAATTTTCACAGTGTGCCTTATAATCCAGTGGGCCTTATTTGTGAAAGAAGTTTTGAAATAGGCCATTCATTGAAGGTGCACCTCATAATCCAGTGCACCTTACATATGAAAAAGGTTTAAAATAGGCCATTTGTTGAAGGTGCGCCTTATAGTCCAGTGCGCCTTATAGTGCATAAAATACTGTGCATGGAAAACTTTATTGATGTGTGGGCCAAGACAGAACCCATCTGGTTTTGGAGAGGGTACTGACGGACAGGCTGATCCAGGACCTGATCCAGGACCTGATCCAGGACCTGAGTTTTTAAGCATAGGTATGTGTGATAATTAGCATGAAATGGTGTAATTAACAGTTGCAACATGAAGTTAGATGGCGGGGATTGTAGAATAGAGTATTTACACAGCCGTTTATAATTAATCACGAGTTACCCAGTCCAGTGAAAGGTTGTTACACAAGTGAGGATGGCACTGAAGAATTACTTGAAAATAACGCAAAAGCTGATCCAAAAAATTTCACCAAAACATTTTTTTTAAGTTGGGGACAGATGTTATCTCAGTTCTTCCTAAAATCTCCTGATTCTCATTCTGTTCCCCTCAAACAGAGCAGCAGCT
This sequence comes from Antennarius striatus, assembly GCF_040054535.1. NCBI lineage: Eukaryota > Metazoa > Chordata > Actinopteri > Lophiiformes > Antennariidae > Antennarius > Antennarius striatus. Next base: position 4,516,179 of record NC_090784.1, on the reverse strand, counting down.
CCTTTGTATTTGTGCAACAAAGATGGAGTTCCCAAATAGATGAGAGAGCAGCAGACATCTCAGAGCCCTGGAATAGCTGCGTCTCAGCAGGAGTCCCTTCTAGAAGACAGCCAGTGTAATTATCAGTGTTAAAGGAAGTCCCTGTGAGAATGACACAGCCCCCCCCCAAAAAAAAACTCATGTGGGGGGGGGGGGCACAACCCACAAGAAATGCAGCTCATGATACAGAAACAATGACAGTGTACGGTAGAGGTCAGACTGAGGATAGAGAACATCAGGACCACCTCCTGACTCCGTCTCCCTCCCACCAAACACAACCAGGAAGAAGCCCTGGAGGACCGGAGGAACAAGGAGAAAAGAAAAAGAAAAGCTTGTGGCGTAACGTGGGTCACCTCATCACAGACAGCGAATATGCCTGTAGGGTACACAGAGTCTGACTGGGTGGGGGGTGGGGGTCCCAAACCCATCTTCACTACACTGCTCAGAGATTCACTGATGCATGGAAGGCTGAGGTAGCGGGCTGCTCCAGTGTATTCCATTAACAAAGCAAATGCGCTTGGAGCCATTAATTGTACATGGTCGTGTTGGTGGAACTTAAAATTCCTCTACAACTGCTCTTGATGAGCTTTCTCAGGCCTAATTCTAAGAAAGATAGACAGAACGGCATCTATAGACTTCAAGACACCACATCCCATTATTGCGGCACATCTTCTACATGCAGACAAACATAACCTGCTAAGAACAGGCAGAAAAGAGAGAGTAGCTCATCACATGCTCTTCAGCAGCAACGGATTTCCATCTCCGCTGTCTGTAACACCTCCAGTGAGATGACAGCAAGTTGGCGAGCCCTGCAGCTGGAGGCTTCTCTCTCTCTCTTTTCAGGATTCCCTCTGTTAGATTACACACTCCGACGTTCAAGCTGCCACTTTACCAAAAAAAAAACCATCCAAGCAACTGTGGGATTGGACCATGACTGGAACAGTGCAGATGCACAGACTATCGGACTGGATGCTGGAGTGTGGGTGTTTGTTTTTGACAGTCCTGGAAACACTACAAACCATCCAGTGACAAGTTAATCCACTGCTGTTGTACCTATGCCAGAGATGAGCATATTAGTTGCTATGCTTGTGTGATTCATAGTTGAGAAAAGTGGGGATTTTCTGTTTTGGTGACTCATGATGAGTCACCTTGCACGTATAGGCAGAACGCAGTCAAACTAGCCACTGTCTTCCTGCACAAAGCATTGTATAAAAAGTTTACTATCAGGTCAAAAACAGGTCAAGAGGTCTTGTGCAGGTCAGAATCTCCTCTACACAACAAAATAGTGCTCTTCATATTAACCCCACGTGCTTTCCTGCAGTACGCGAGATGAAACTGTCCCACGATCAGAGTTACCTAACATCATGGTGAGACAGTCAGTCATGTCCCTCGCAAAGAACAGCCTCCTCTGCCCCATGCTCTGTCATGACAGGCCTTTGACATCACTTTCAGACTAAGAGTGACTAAAAGTGACAATTCCCTTTACCTCGGAGAACATGAAATAGGGGAATTGGTGAGGGGAGGGGGGTTTAGACAGTGACAGCAAAGGAAGGAGAAAACGGCCTGGATGATTCACACAGCACACACAGCAGCGTCTGAGGTGGTCGTGTCTTGAGTACATGAGTCATGTTCATCATGCAGCAGCATTAGGTAGGGATTGCACAACTTTCACTCCATTAGGAATGCTGCCTTGGTGCAAATATTTAACTGATGATGGAAAACAACAGCTCTAATGCCTCTGAAGCGCTGCCACTCCAGTAGCCTGCAGCAACTGTACAACCTGCCAAACATGGATGGATTTACTCATCATTAGGCACTTAAATGCAGCATAATACTTGTGCTGCATTCTAGTGAAATCAAAACTCTACATCTCAACGGTGTGTTTTGAATCAAACCATGTGCATTCTGTTCACCAAGGAGGAAAAACTACAAGGAAAATCAACAGGATGGAAATATTTAAGGCACCCGCCCCGAAATCCGTCTATTCTCATTAGCCTCGCTTTTTCAAGAAGGTCAAACCAAAAATTTTAATTAACAATACATCAAGTCGGTGTGTTTTTATGAGCGGGGCAATACGACTGAGTGTAATATCCCGCCATAAAAGAGAGTTATGGCTCACGCTGGAAAAGGTTAAAGCGATGATGGCGGAAACGGTCCGGTCCACCTTAAAAAAAAAAAAAAGTGCAGCCCCCGGTGGTCAGCGCCGTGGTGCTGAAACGGCTCCGAGCGACATCTGTGCGCGGGGAGCGGAGCTGGTGTCGCTCAAAGCACACACACACACACACACACACACACACACACACACACACACACACACACACACACACACACACACACACACACACACACACACACACACACACACCGTGTGCGCCATCGCCACAAAGGACACCTTAAATGATCTTTCCAGCGTCATATTGTGTAATCTGGGTGACGTTCGTGGGGAAAGGTTAAGCAATTCGGCGTGTTTTTAACGTGAAAAATGGCGCCCGCTGCTGCTAACCCAGCCCCATTATAGTAGAGCTACAAAACACAGAGGGGGGAATGTATGCCGCATTAGAAATGACACTCCATTCAAATAAATTATTCTCTTTCGGATACTCCATTCAAATAAACCATCCTGTAGAGAGAGAGGTGGGGGGGAGCAGAGAGCTGGAAGCCATGCGAGGAACACACTCGCATCACCTCGGGGCTGTCGGCCAGTGGACTATTAAAGCTCTGGCTTGGATGTCAGGAGGGAACATGATCCAGCAGCACTACAGAGCCACCATCCACCGCTAGAACAGCCCGCAAACACCCGGCACCAGCCGGGCTCCACTTCTCCTTACTTTAACATCGACTGTTCCTTCGCTTCCTCCTTCTTCTGTCGGTCCATGACACCGAGGATGATCCTCCTCTCCTCCTCGGTGAGGTGGCTGAGGTCCGGCATCTCCGGCATGGCGCCGGCCGCCGAGGAGGCGGCGGCGGCGGCGGCAGCAGCAGCAGCAGCAGCAGCAGGGCCGGGGCCGCCCCGGGGCCCGACTGGAGCAGACATCTTTTACACACACACAGGCTACAAAAAGAGGAAAAGCACCGTCAAAACCAGCAGCATTCTGTCGGGTTCGACTTCATGCTGTCAAAATTCAAAAGTGGCTTGAGGACTGAGAGGCGGCATGACATATCAGCTGGGACCGACATGCACAGAGTACACCGCGCTGCGTAAATACGCGTCAAAATATGAATTAACTGGCTCCATCCTGTTCTGTTAAAACACCCAGGATGGGGTTAGGGGAAGAGATGCAGCCGAATGAGAGCTGGAAGTGGCGATGTTCAAGCGGTTGTAGGTGGAAAAAGCCGAATTTACACATGAAACATGAAACAGAAAAGATTAGAAATAGATGCCCTTTAAAGAAGCGAGAGAGCAAAAGGCTGCATGCTACAACCTCCAGGTATTCCCAGCCTCCATTCATCCACGGATGGAAAGTAGAAGAAATACAGAGAATTACAGCACAACTCTTGCCTTTTATTTTGCAGTCATTTTAAATCCTGTCTAACCCATCGCTGCCATCCTTCAGAAAGCTTTTCCTCTCATGTTGGAGTAAAAGGCGGCCGCTCCGTCCTGGTGGGTGTTAGAGTCCTTCACCCTACTCTGCCGCTCCGCTCGGCTCTCTTTCCTCTAGGTTGGTAATTCTTGGTGATTTCTTAAATGCACAAAAATGGATGCAATGGGAGAGGGAGAGAGGGAGGGAGAGAGAGAGAGAGAGAGAGAGAGAGAGAGAGAGAGAGAGAGAGAGAGAGAGAGAGAGAGAGAGAGAGAGAGGAGGGAGAAAATCCAGATAGGAAGAAGAGGAGGAGCGATGGGAACGCGTAGAGGAGTAAAGCGGAGAGGACGCTGGATGTTCATTGACAGCAGGCGGACAGCAGCAGAGAAAACATGGACTGGAGCTGCAGCTGTGCGGCGGAACCACGGAGAGCCTGGTGCCTATTTCACCAGTGGATCGTATGAACTGTAAAGTGGCGTCACTGGTAACTTCTGCTGCAGGTTTGGACGAGTTTCTGCTGATTCCAGCTGGAAGACAGTCAACACAACCTGCCTGTACTACCTGCTGATGTGAAGAGGATGTAGGATACACAGGTGTATGTAACTGTGAAATGTAAGGAGTTTCTTATTTAAAGTGACTGTCTCATCATGCATACAGGATCCCATTAAAGAAACACAGAAAAAAAGTTGTTTAACTTGGCTGTACATCTGAATTTTTTTTTAATTCTAAATAATAATTGGGATATGAGTACAAGTTTTTTAGTCATGCATGAGGAACCCTCATCTGAGTCAACTCCCACTCACACAGGTATATTTAAAAAAAACAAACAGAACATGAAGAGAAAATCAAATGTTCTTGTTAGTTGTTTTAGAAAATGAAAAATTATGATAATCACTTTAATGTAAATTGAAATGTTTCCAAAAAAATGTAATTTAAATTTTCTTTTTAGCTTGTCCCCTTAGGGGTCGCCACAGCGTGTCATTCTGTTTTTCAATTTTAGGCTGATGCTTCTGTTTGTTTGGCAAAGTTCTTAATGCTGGATGCCCTTCCTGCCCCAACACTCTGCATTAACTCAGGCAGGGATTGAACCCGGGGCCGCATACATGTGAACCATGAGCTCTACCACTGAACTACATGCCTGGAAAGCATCTTTTTATTTGTATTTTAAAAATCACAGCCCGGGTTCCTCCATTTCCTCCCTCCTCCCATCAATTTGCCCGTAGGTGTGATTGTAAGTGCGATTGGTTGTTTGGTTGTTTTTCCTTTCATATAGGCCTCACAATGAGGCGGCGTCTCATCTGGGGTGTGCCCTGCCTCTTGCCTGTAGCCAGATGAGACAGACCTGTGACCCGCAGGGTGGATAAGCGTAGATGAGAAGATTGTGCTCTGCATCAAAGAGTGTTCATGGAAAGTGTGGAGGGACGAGGAGCAAAAGCAACAGGGATGACGGCAGCCTTGAGGAAACTGTGAAGTAAAACTCATTGAAAAGGAAGTAGACTACAAGAGTCTCATTCATGGAGTCCTGAACCAGAGGTAGCGTCTAGCAGGAGACTCCATGCTTCCATCTGCTGACAAGCTTGATGGAGATGCTGGTTTCCTTCTCCAGCAAGACTTGGTTCTAAAAAAGTCCAGACTGTTAAAACTCACCTGATCCGAGTTTTATCAAAAGGAAGATGAAAGACTCATACCCCACAATACACAAGATGAAGGTCACTATCAAAAGCAACTCAGGTTTCTAAATTATCTCAGCAGAGTCACAGGCTGACCGCCTCATCAGCAAAATTCAACTCGCAACCATGAAAATAAATGAAATACAAACAGTCCTTGAGTACTTTGTTTTTGGCCAGAATGTTTTTTTTCGCTAAACACTAAATTGTCAAATGCTATTACAGTATTTTCTGCACCATAAGACGCACTGGACTATAAGGCGCACCTTCAAAGAATGGCCCATCCTAAAACTTTTTTCATAAATAAGGCGCACTGGATTATAAGAGACCTGGTTATAAGGCGCACCTTCAATGAATCGCCTGTTTTAAGACGGTTTACACCAGAATAGGGCGCAAAGCATTATAGGGCGCATAGAATAGAAACTACTGTAGGGACTGAGGTTTCATTATGGATCCACTACATTGAGCTGCACTAAAGGGATTGCATTCATGAGTGTGCAGCCTTTTCTGAAATTTCAAGAGCCAAGTCACTGCTAGCCAAAGGTGCCTGCATTGCTATGATTGATTTGCAAATGTGGTTGACACCTGAAACAGCAGGTAACTGGGGGAGGGAGCACAGCTTAGACTTGTATATTCTGTCTGGGCTGCTGATGAGATAGGCAACAGCGTGGAGGTTGAGGTAACAGCTGAGAGCTGAGAACTCATCTTCAATGAATGGCCTATTTTAAAACTTTTTCTATGTATAAGGTGCGCTGGATTACTGTATAAGGTGCACTGACGCTTTTTGAGAAAATTAAAGGCTTTCAGGTGCGCCTCATAGTGCGGAAAATACTGTAGCCTAATCCTACTTGTAACCATGAAAATGAAAATTTGTTAAATAGAATAAGTCATCACTGTGTCTGCTGTATGTGGAAAGTTTCATGAAGAAATATTTATTTAATTGCTGAAAATTAAATGTGATCATAATGTCATTCGATCACGTAAGTAGTCTTGAAAATTAAAAGCACCTCTGGACCATGATGTTCACAGTAAAAAGGAATGAACTTTCAAAACTGAAGACTCCTCAGATCGGTGTGTAAAAGATTTTGTAAATTAAAATGAATGTTTATCAACTCCACACACCCAAACGCATCAGTCTTGCATCTCTCAATCCAACATCAAACCCTCTCAAACTCAAAGATGTGACTCGAACGAATACGTGCTCCTGATCTGAGAGGCTAAGAGGATCTGACGGGCGACATTAAGAGGATAGATCCTACAGCTCATTAGGGCTGCTCAGTCAATGAGCACGTTAGCAATGATCGGCTGCAAAGTCATACCAGATGTTTTACTCTGAGACATGCTGTTGCAAAAAAAAAAGACTTTTTTCAGAATCCTTAACAAATCAGAAGTGAAGATCGTCTTCCAAATTATTTTTCAAATATCTACAGGATGTGTTATTTTTGTTTTTATGCCTGCATCCAATCTGAATTATTCACTGAATCTAACACTAGTTATCGAGCACACAGAAGTCACATGACCAGAGATGCTGCTGATGTTGCACTCTCTACTTTTAGGTTGAGAATACTTTTTTTAGTCATAAAATGTAATGTATTGGATTCACTCTGAAGTTAGGAAGTTATTGTGTCAATTTAGACATTTATTACGTTTATACATAATAAAATTCATCATCACATTATTTAATGAAGATACAGACTAGTATCTCGTGAGGACTTTAAGACTTCAGCATACCTCAGAAGAAATGTGTCATTGAGAATGGTTAAACTTCAACAACTGTTTGTTCACTGCAACACAAATGAACTACAGACTCCTGGGAAATGGCCATGACAGGCCCAGGTTAAAGCTGCAATTGTTTAAAGTGTGGCAACACCTCATCTGAAGCCAACTGAAACCTTAATGGCACCACTGGTGGCTCTATGTTTGACTCCCTCCATTACAGGAAGAACAAGATCTACAGAAAACACCAAGAAGATCACCGTTGTAAGACCGAAGTCACGTCACTTAGTTTTTAAATATATACATTTAATCCATCAATTCCTTATGTTTTTTCAGTAGCATTGGAGTCTGTGGTGAAAACACAAGCTCCACATTAATGACGGAGAAATGAGAATGTTTAAATATTTATTCTGCATATTTTACAGTCTCTCTACAAACACAATGGCAGAATTGGTCACGTTCATTTCCTTCCAACTGGGTAATCCAAACTTTATTTAGAGGAAGCAGTCTAAACGAGAACAGTGCTGATCTCCGACTCCTCCTCGTCTCTCGATGGCGATCTGACGTCTTCCATTCTCTATTTGACCACAGTCACAACATGCTTCTCCTTCTCCGACACCACTGGAACAGTTCCTGGTTTGCTGTGTTTGCGGACATTTCGCTCCCTGCAAAACGAGACGGAGAGGCATGAATGAGCTGACCGACTGCTGAGGATATTCAGGAAAAGATGAAGCAGAAAGGGAGAGATAAGCAAGCAGGAAGGACGAGGAGGCTGAGCATGAGGCTGATAGCGTCACCCCGACGTCACAGACGGCACTAAATTACACTGAAAATAATGTGTAAAGCACAGACAGTAAATCATTCACAGTCCAAACACATGTCTGGTGTCACAACACCACCGGTAATTACCAAAAAAGGTGGCGGCTGAGCTATGAATCATGGGAGGGGTAAACTGGAACAATCAATCCCCAATACAGGCTGTAAATGAGTGTACAAGGCCTATCGCCACCGTGTCACAGGGGGCAGTCCCATCTGTGACATTTTCCATCAGGCTGACATGACTGCTTAGCTCAATCCTTCCCTGGACACCACAGTCCTCCTCACCTCCACATGGCCACAAAGGCGACGTCATGCCGTTACCGCGGACAAACCGGCCAGCTTGCTTGTTCTTAAAAAAAAAAAGAAAAAAAAAAGGAAAAGCTAAAGAATACTTACTTCCTGCGACGAGCCTCTTTCATAATCCTCAGCTCCTGTCTCTGGTGGTAAATGTTCTTCGGTAGATGTCGGTGGTGGGAGATGCGTCGGATCTGCGGGTGGTGCTCGAACTTCTCCTTCAGTTTCTGATTGTAGTTCATGGTGGCCTTCTCTCTGGGGGCCAGCTGCATGGGCAAGAGAGGTCGAGTTAGCAAGATAAAGGGAAAGTGGAAAAATGAAGGGGGGGGGGCAGGGCAGAGTGGACAGAGACACAATTGAGATGACATCAGGTGAACAGGAGAATATAAAGAGAAGCAGAGAACAAAATAAATGAAAAGTGGAAGAACTTTATTGATCCCTTTTGGGGAAACACACACAGAGCAATGGATTATAACCCATTGCAGCCCTCATAGCGGCTTGTGGTTTGATGCCTTGCTCAAAGGCACTTCTGCAGTGCTCAGGAGGTGAACTGACACCTGTAGCTAGACTCCAGCTGGATTTGAACCGGCCAAGTGTCTGAGGACTGAGCTACTGTCGTCCAGATGAAACGATGCCACTCTTTAAGGCAGGTTCTTAGAGATGTTAATGGTTGAGTTGACTTATTACTCAAAACAGTTTTAGATCAGAACTTCTCAGTCAAAACTGTGGTGCAGTGTTGAATACCAGGTTAATGTTTTAAACTTCATTCATTACTTTTACAGCAGTCCTGTCGAACACCCCACCCTCCCCACCCCCACCAGTGTCAACTGATCTGGAAGAAATTCAGGTGGACATCAAATGACTGAGCAGTGTCTGCCAGATTAGAAGCACTGACAGGAAGACTATTACTTTTGGACTGGGTAGCTGTTTCCACTCATTCTGCAAAGCTAAGTGTCTGTTTCACATTCAACAGACTGGCATCATCCAATTCTTGGCAAGACAGAAATTTTCCAAAAAAATAGTGGGTCTCCTGGGAGACGTCGGCCATAATCCAGTCAGACATCGGACGTCCCTTTCAGGTTAACTAGTACACATTTGAAACAACAACCGGGGTTGTTTCCTACTGGTGAAAACCACCAGCAAAGCAGCTCAGAATGACTCTGACTCTGTGTTTATTACAAAAACCTTTCCCTAAATTCGACTCAGTGGTATTTTTACAGGTCTTTGACTTGAAGAAATTGCATCTGTACCATAGCGTTAATGAAAGTTGTGTAATTTATCGCACCATGAGTTAGGGTGGTGACATCCTGTGAGACAAACTGAAAGACAGAAACGCTTTACCAACAAACCAATTTGACAACATCACACATTCAGGTTACAGCATTAACTAGTTCCCATCAGACGTTCTGGACTAAAATAGTGTACAAATGATGCAGACAATTGTTGGTGATTTAGATGCTAAGACCTCACCGTGCTGTAAAATACAGTTACAAAAAGATCAAATTGAGAGGTGAGATGGATGAAACCCTAAACACAACCTCTGATGAAGTTAGAGAGATGAGTTCATCACATCTCTGAAGATGAAGCCCTTGGCAGACAAGAGGAGTTATCAGCTGCTATCAGGATAACTCACTCCCGACATTTAGTGGATCCATTGCATTATGGGTAAAATAAGCTCAGGGTTTTGACGAGAGAGAAGGTGTGGATCAGAATAGATCTCTGAGGTTTATCCAGATTACTTCTGATCCTCTTCTCTTGGTTGACGGACATGAATGCTAAATCGGTGGAGAATTGACAGCATCGTCGTCTGTCTTTCATTAACAGAACAGACATTTAGCCTCATTTTACTGGACCCAGTCAGACATGTTTCAGGAGCTGATACACTTTATGTTAAAATCAATGCAGAAGTGTGACGACCAGAGTTTCGATCACATGTTAGTATCCTTTGAGTTATTTTAATCCGTGTAACTGCAGACTGTTCCTGCAATCAATCTAATGTACTGTATTTATCTCCTAATAAACTTAATAAAGTCTATCAAATCTAAAAGAAATGAATAAACATACATTGATCCTTTACTTATCCTTTATGATTTCTTTGATCAGGCTATATATTCCTTTATGTCGTTCAGAGGTTGCAGCTTTAATTTGATAAACGGACCATACAATCAATCCAAAATCTTTCCAAAGCGACTCGTTGGGCTCTGCAGCGTTCAGTCAACGAGTAGTGATGAGTCAAGATTCCTCGAGCCAGAGAAATTTAACAGATTGAAAATAAACAGGAGCTGATTGATTCAACTTCTTTTAGACAAAAGTCTAATTCACACTGGAGCCAAATGCCGCAACTGCTAAGTTATGAGACAAAAAAAACCCACAAAAAAAAAACCTGACGTACAACAGCTGATAGAGAAGTCCCGATCAGTCCAGCGTGATGCCTTCAGACACGGAGCCTCGATTCAGCATTTCAGCATTTCTTGATAATTAAAGACCCTTTCAGTACAAGCTGATTGTTAATGCTTCATTATGTTCAGAGTTTAAGTGATTGGCTGATTCAAACTGCTGATCGGGGCAGCCCTGTCTGATCTCTTTAAGTGCAACGCTTGCAGATAAATCTCTTAAACAGTGACTGTAAAACAAGTGCCAAAAGTGGGCCAGTTTTCTGATCTGCATTAAGAGAATAAGCGTGAGTGAATCCCATCAGCAATGAAACATGGCTGTTGGAGATGACACACCAGATGATATTGATTTTTCTTAATCATTCTGGCCAAAAGCGGGATTTGACGCAGTTGAACATTTGACAGGAAATGTATGCGACTATCTGAATACGACACATATGACAGCTACTGAACAAGAACTATTTAAGTCAGTGGTGGTTTGTCAACAATCTTTTAGTCGAATCTTTTATTGGAAAACTTGTCAAACAACCACACAAGCTTTGGAGTTTTATGGACTTCCACCTGGCACAGGAGTCACAGTGCCAATTGGTACATTGTACTTATTGAAAGTAATTCTACCCTCAGTCAGCATCCATCAGGGCATTTGCCAACTGTGATTCTTGGCATAGTCATCCAGTCTTGCCCTGCTGAAGAGGGCCGTGGCCGTGTCAAAGAAAGCAGCTGGCACATGAAACGAGATTAGGTAAAAAGACCGGAGGGAGATACAGAACGTCTGACGGCGGAGGAAAATACAGCTGTTGATGGGTGAACAAGAAACACTAGAGCTGGCCTGAATATGGAACTGATTGAAGGTGAGAGGACCGGTGAGGGCGGCGGTGACAGGACAGGACTCACCACTCCTAGTTTCTCAGCTGCGTTGGCCTTCCACAGCCGGATGTTCATTTCGTCAGAGCCGCTCAGAATGTATTTGTTGTCTGCTGACCACTTCACGCAGATGACGTGCTGCATGCGTTTTGTGTGGTAGACTTCCCTGAATTGATAAAAGTAAAAGAACAAAAAGGTGAGGGAAAAAAAATAACATACCTGGATTAGCTGTTGAAAGAACTACCAAAACATCCTCTCTTAAAGACTGGAGTATGATCTCAGAACACAAGACCTACGAGACAAACTGGTGCATTTCATGATTGGCTTTTAAACAGAAATTGCAGGACTGAGTCTTACAGTGTGTGTGACCACGTGTTTCTTTGTTCAGGATTATAGTCGTGAATGGGACACATCTGACACAACGATGATGTTCTTCAAGCCCAAATTTCTTTACACACTGTGTTGCTAGGATTTATCCTTTAGGATGACTACTTATTGGTTTTTCTGACATCCAAAGTATTCCCACAACACTGCTGTTACTGTTATTCTGGGGGATGGACATTGGGTGGTGTGTGTGTGTATGTCAGTGGCTCGTGTTGCACAATATGACCAAAAAATACCTGACGTCTGCGACATCACCTTTCTCCCATTTACAGCATGTCCTTTCAAAACTCCCAAAAAGATTGTCTCAGCAGATTAACCCAGGTGATGTGTCACATGCTAATGACCCTCATTAGCATACAAAGGTGAAACTCATCCACACGATGACGGATTTTTTTGAAAACGCAACTTTTTGAAAACGCATCGAAAACGATTCGCGTCCACGATTCGAAAAAATCTCAGTCCACACGTAAACGCACTCGTGCGTTTTCGAAGACGGCTATAAGCACGCCAAACCATGTGGTGGCAGTATTGAGTCAAATTTTATCCAATAGGAATCCTCCGTGTTTTGTTGTCACAAAACGCCTGCAAGAACGCTGCCATCAACAAGGTTCGTACATCCATCATGTTTGTACACAAGGGCCCATAAATATGACGTCACAGCGGTTTTCATTGCAGGCAAGACGTCAGCGTTATTAAAAAGTTGCGGATACACCGTCCACACGACAACGCAGACCCAGCGTTTTTAAAAAAAATCCACATAGGCCAGCGTTTTCAAAAAGTTGCGTTTTCATTCCGCATATCTGCGTTGTCGTGTGGACGGAAGGCGTAAAAGCAACAAAAACGTTTTCAAAAAGTCCCAGCATCGTGTGGACGGGGCCTCACATTTCAACGACCCCCTTTGACACCCCCACCAACAATCGTTGAAGAGCCAGACGGGTTCAACAACGGTTGTTGGAATGAGAATAGCACTGACCACACCCCACAGGGTTAATAAGCTGGAACAAGACCAGCCACCTTCAGAACTGAAGAAGTCTCTTGGATGAGAGACGAAACATCATCAAGAACTTTATTAACGTCCAGTGGATTGACAGCTTTTGGATAACCGTGACCTGGATGACTGAGAACCTACACAGACAACTTCTGATAGATAAATCCCAATCAGTCCAGCATGACGCCTTCAGACACAGAGCCTTGATTCAGCATTTCTTGATAATTTCGGACCCTTTCAGTGCAAGCTGATTGTTATGGAACGAGTCATGGAAATTCTCCTTGCAGCTGTTCTTATTAAACATCAGTAATGATGTGATAATCGTGAAATTTCCTACCTACAGAATAGTGCACAAGCACTTTTCTTGAAAACCTACACTTGTGCTAAATTACTCTCTCTCTCAATCCATTTAGTGGCTCCAAAACTCCATTTCCATTTCATAGAAGACAACTGTGTACAATATAATTAATGGAGTTTGATTAAAGCAGTTTGACAACAACATTGTATAGAATGACCGACCATGTCACCCTTCTGGAATAATTAAGGATAATTTTGATGATGTTCAACCAGTTATTATCACTAAGTGTGAAGTATGTACAAATGAATAACCAACAGCATCTACCTGCCAAAGAAGTTCTTTCTCACCAAAAACATATTGCAGAATAGTTTGGTTCTTAGCTGTAAAACAATAATTAAAATTAACTTTTTAAAATATGTGTTGCCAGCCAGCCGACACCCCCCCAAACCAAAAGCAGTTTTAAACTGTTGCCACAAATACACAAGCATTATGTAGCATTCTAAGCCCACACCTCCCTTTGCTATGATGCTGTCCAGCTACAGTAGTTACTGCCCCTAGTTACTGCACAAAACTGTTCCTATTTGTTCTAGCAAATGTTCACAAATGAACAAACACTGCGTGTATGTGCTTTTACGTCATGTAGCAACCAAACAATGGCTTCATTTGTTATGACGGAAAAGGTGCGTCTAAACAGTTACAATCCCTGAATCCGGTACTGACCTGCTGTGGCCACCATCCTTGGGGAAGATGCGGATGGTTTTGTCAAAACTGGCAGAAACAAACTCCTTCCCCGTGGGAGAATAGTCCACATCTAGCACTGCAGAGACATGGTCCATGTGCACTGTGACCGGTTGGTCCAGGTACCTCATGTCGTACGTGTAGATGCTGATGAGAGGAGGAACAGATGAAAGAAAGTTAATTTTCAGCACATTCTATCACCTAAGTGGCTCTGTAATATCTCCAGCATCCTCAGCTCACTTGTAGTCTTCATTTGAACATGTGAAGTAATAAGCTTCCATAGGGTTCCAGCACACTGTGTTGCTCCTCATTGTCATAATGACCTAAAAAGGAAAAGCAGTAGTAAATATAAATAGTATCTTTGTCAAAGTATTTTAAACGACTGAATGGTGAGGCCCACCTTTTTGAGTGGTGCAGATTCTCTCATGTCATATAGTACTATACTTCTGTCAGAGGCACAGCTTGCAAGAAGTTCCGTCTGTGGAAATATGTCAAAATTTACTTACTGGCAACAGCAGAGTGTCAGATTTAAAAATGTGTTTTATTACTTGGATGCGCGTGTGAATATGGACTAAGTGTTCTGCATTCTCCTTACCTCTACAGGGTTGAAGCGGACTGAGCTGAAGCTATCCACACCCCAGGTGAAAGAGCGGATTGGGGTACTCCTCTGCTCATCCCAGATGTCCACCTGCTGGCCACATGTTGCAAACATGGCCTCCTTTCGATGATGATCCAATCCTGTGAAGACCGTCTGACAAGGAACAAATTTTCCACAGTCAAAATGTGGGATTTAAAGAGTTACAAATACTACTGTAGCATTTGTTTAAACATATTATTTAATACATTAAGAACCATGTAACACAGCAATGTGACCACTGCATCTAAACTGTGTGGACAATTTACAGCCTTCATTGGTCCAGTGTGACCTCATTCTTTTCTTTGGGCAGTGTAACTGAGTGGAACCTACTGTATGTCACTTTGATCAAAGTTTATCAACCATGTCATGCATCCTTAACTTGATGCATGACATGGTTGATGCAGTACTAAGTACTAAGATCCACAATTAATACTCCCATCCAGTGAAGACATTTAGATAAACAAATGTCCAGATCAACAGGCAGATAATCCTTGCCTCATAATTACATGTAACCTACTGATTATACCTTGCCCAAAATAGTATTGAGTGGCTCCTCTTCCTCTCCGTAACCTGGTGTCTCCATTTTCCATTGCTTGACTGTTTTGTCGTCACCAACCTGTTACAATAAACATGTCCAAATATAAAATATGAGCTGTGATAGATATCAGCTAATAAAAGGCAAAGTAAACTCCTCTCAGATATTGCTTTGCATTAGTTACCGTGAAAAAGGATGTCCCACAAAAGCGGACAACCATTCCTCGGACGAATCCTTCATGTGCTTGTAGGGTGCGTATGCATTCACGTTTGGTCAGATTCCACACTTTCACCTGAGGATCAAATAAAGATGAGTGTGCAGCTTTCACCACAATGTCACAAAGGCTTAACAAACAGATGATTACCTCGCCATCACAGGAACCGGAGAGAAGGGTGGACAGGCTTGTGGTGTGCTTGGCCATGCAATTTACACCATCTCGGTGTCCATCCAGGGAGGCCAGGAAAGGCTTGGCAAACACCCTGTCAAGTTTGGTGGCATTCAGAGCCCGAGTGTATTCCCTACACACCTCAAAGGGATGAAGTGTAGGGTCATAGTTTCTGGGGACTAACAACAGAAACTAATCACTCTTTGATTAGCTTGGTGAGAATTTATTTTGCATTCAGTTGATTTTGATTTAAGAGCAGACAAAAATAAACAATTTGAACAATACATTTTCATTTATTAGAAATAAAATGCCATGCTTGAGACCAATGGGGAAATGAACGATTTTCCATCAGGGAGTAAAGCTAACGCTGTTGGTGTTCAGCTAGTTTATGTAAATCTTTACTATGAACGTAATATAAACACAACAATACAGCTTATGTGAGAATTGCAGTTTGGACTGTTCATTATTATTAGTATCACGACGGTAGCCATTAGCAAACGATAACAATCTGGCTGAAGTGGCTGATCTTGTGAACCACTGGCTAACAGTATAACTAGCAAACTGTGTTGCAGTAGTTTGTTTCTAACTTACCCCGCTGAATATCATATTTGGTCTCCCGAACATAATCATCCGGGTTCCTCGACAGAACCTTAACTTTCATTTGGTTGAAGAGTAAAAACTTTAGTCAAAACGAACAACTGTTTTTCAAAACAGAAATGAAAACATCAGCGAGCAATGGCCATGTGTTGAAGTGGAATTTCACGGGGACAGCGGTGCATTGTGGGAAGTCCAGTCCTCCTCCCACTTCTTCTTCTGTCGTTTCCGGCGGTTTGCAAAGGACTGCTGCGCACTACCGCCTCGTCCTCCCGTTTACGTCACCTGCAAGCGTAAAGCATCAGCCATCAAGGTACAAAATTCAACAATATAAAGACAGGAAATACACTGAGGTTGATAGAATGTTTCTTTTTATAAAATGTTATAAAAATTATTGAATAAAGGTATTAATTCAGATTGCAAACGAGCATTGTCGCTGAAGATACTTGACTAAATCAAATCAATATATTTCCACCGCAAATGATAAATAGAACAAGACCTTGAGGAGGACGCATTGTCAAAAATATGATAATGAAAGTTATACAAATAAAGTGTAAAACTATTGCAAGATACATTGCAAATTACGGGGACATACCATGATGTGAAACAGAGTACACTTCAATGCAAACAAAAATAAGAGAAAATGTACCTACAGTTGCGTCCTAATTGTAATCAGTTATGTCAATTAAATGTCAATAAAAAAATATATTCCCAAAAATAATTCGATTTTACAACAACGGCTTCGTGGGATCGGACGCCATTGTATCGCTTGGAAAGAAGTGCTTTTATTTTGAAGTTATGATCCGGAAGTACATTGTCCTTATTGCTACAACTTTGTATTCGCTCGCGACAAGGTCGAGTCAGGGCACGCCCCCTGACACCTTAGGTAATGCTGTAGCAGCCTGGGAAGCTACACATGTTAGTGGTTCGGTTCAAGCGGGGATGAGCAGTGTGCGGCCGTCAGAAGCGTCTTTGCACCACACGCACGTTTTACCGGAGGAAAATGAGTTGACGTCCGTAAGGTTTGAAATTAATTTCAGTGTTGCACCAGTTAGCGGCGTTGACACGGCTAACTGACGGGAGCCGGTGAGGTTCATTGGTAGTAAAATGAGCGCCGCTCCGGAGCACGACACGGAGACGGGACTGACTAGCAAACATCCCTCCGCTGGGTCGTTAGCCGGAAAAGTCAAGCAGGTCTTCGACCATGTGAGGATAGAAAACATGGTCGCTGGACTCAGCGGCGGCGTGGTGTCCACACTGGTGCTTCATCCTCTGGATCTGGTCAAAATCAGGTTTGCAGGTACTTTATGACCTCATACTTCAAACATACAATTATTTTTTTTAAAGAATGTCTGGTTGTCCTGTTTTTTTGCTAACTAGTCGTTCAGTCACGTGGACTACTAATTTGTAAACCTGTATTTCTGATCCATTATTTTAGAAGTTGCTTAATGACAACTGTACCTGTTTGTATGCCTGACGTGTTGAAGTGTCATTTGGATGTAATTAAGGTAGTTGGTGTGCTGTCATTATAGTGAGTGATGGATTGGACTTGAGACCGAAGTACAGTGGTATATTACACTGTATGAAGAGCGTGTGGATGCAGGAGGGACTGAGAGGACTTTACCAAGGAGTGACCCCCAATGTCTGGGGTGCTGGGGCGTCCTGGGGCTTCTACTTCCTCTTGTACGTAAGCTACTGTTGGAAGAATGCTTGTGTAGATTGTATGGATCCTTGAAGGTTGACTCAGAAGCAATGAGGGACAACAATCCCTCATGAGCAAGAAAAAATGCATTTTTACAGGTAGAAACCTTGAGCAGGTTAAAGACTCAGTAGTCTGGTAGAGAAAGATGGGTGGATAGATTGGAAAAAAGAGACCTAGAGGAGTGAGATACAGGGACATGGGCGTGAAATCACATTAATTGCTATGATAATAAAAAAATGAGACTTTGTAGAATGTGCAATAACTATTATAACAATAACTATTATAACACTGACATACAATGATGTGAAACAGATGATGTGTTGCGGTCCAACGCAACAAGCAGTGCTCTAACCTATGTATAGCCTAACCAAACAACTACTCTGCAAACATGGCTCAACACACACTCTGGTCTTCTGGCCAGCGGTCCACCGACACGTAAAGGACAGGGATTATATGAAGATAAGATAGGTGGTTTGAGAGGGGAACCAAAGAAGCGAAGTGAAACTAAGGTGGTGGGGTTCTGGTGTGGGGGTCTGCTCCAGCACCTGTCACCCACATTCAATGCAGCCCTAGTGCCTGTCCACCGATAGTTTCACAAATATGCACAATTTGAGAAATTTGAAACGGATGGCCCCATAGCCAGATAAGCCACATGCTTTCAGAGACTGTTACGACCCAGAATGTTTCTGTTTGAGTCAGCATGTGACCTTAATGACTGTCATGGTGTTGGACGTCCCACGCCAGTTCCTGAAACTCGCCACCAGTCAGAGGAAGCTTCTTGGATCACTGGTGAAACGTCTTCAAACCCTAAAGAGAAGTCCAGCAGCTTTTGATTCAACCTTCAAAGATTACATATTTTTCAGCCCCATTGTGTGTTTGTTGCCTAAATAGACAATTTTTACCTGTTTGAAGTAACCATATTACAAACAACAGTCAAAATACAGTATATCAATGCAACAAATATTACGAGTGTTTTTCCCAGATATAACATAGATTCTACTTTTACTGAATACTTCTGTGTAAAAAATTGTTCATAAAAAGCATTACTAGTTCTCCATAGAGACCTGCAGATGCTATGATCTGCTGCAAACATAATGCAGATATGGCACCACCGTCTGGTTCCTGAGGAATCTTAGCCCATTGCTCAGAAAGGCCTCCAGTTGTGGAATATTCCTGTTTCACTTGCTGCAACTTGTTCTATGGGATTCAGACAGGTGTCAAAACAGCATTCCAAAACTTTAGTGTCGTATCTGTAAGGTTCTGGGCTACTTCAGCTAATATTTCTTGTGCATTTGTGTCAGCCATATTGAATGTCTGGAGTTCAGACATGGAGCCCTGATGTGAACTTATTACATCGTTTAGAACATTGTTTTAACAACATCCTATTTCTGAATGTGTCTCTTACGATTGATGCTGTTCAACGTTTTAAAAAACCTGATGATTGAGGCAGTCAGGAAAAGTAATATTTTGTGCTGAATGAAAACTGAATGAAAACCTGTTGTATTGAGATATTTAAGCCGTTCTTGTTTAATATGGTTACTAACATTTTGCCAGCAAACCTAATCTATATATCAGTTCTCATGAACTTTGTTGACCTGATCTATATATTAATTATGTCATGTGTCCCCTACAGCTACAACGCTATTAAAGGATACAGAAAGGAGGGCCGTGAGACAGAGCTGTCCCCCACAGAGCACCTGTTGTCAGCTGCCGGGGCAGGTCAGAACTACTAGTACATGGAACTGCATCTCACTACCATGATCTCTACACCGCTCACAACAGCCGCCAGAGTGCAAATAGCACAGCTATGAGACAGGCCCAGCCACCAAGGGATGCAGACTAGTGATCATTTTAGAGACTCTAAATTCACATTTGTTTTTTGTATGAGAAGCATGATTTAGAATGGGGCAGAGCAAATTTGCCTCCAGAAGAGCCTGATGTGCAACTCAGTAATGAGCTGAAAGTTGTCTGTGTAGGTTCTCAGTCACCCAGGTCGAGATAAACCGAGAAAAATAGAATCAAGTGGATTTGGTTTAGGTGGAAGATGTTTCACCTCTCATCCAGAGCTGTTGAAGAAATGGGGAACTAAAGTAGTCGTACACGTTTGTTATTCTTGCGTTTCTACAAATGTTCCAAAGCTGGATGTTCGTATCTTGAGGACTACCTGTACTATTTCTCTCTGCTGCCAGCCTCAATCTGACAGGGCTGACTTTTCTTACCCAGGTATCCTCTCACTCACCATAACCAATCCAATCTGGGTGACCAAGACCCGGCTGATGCTGCAGTACGACACTGACCCCACCAGCAAACAGTACAAAGGGATGATAGACACGCTGGTCAAGATCGGTCGTCAAGAGGGAGTGCCTGGATTGTACAAGGTAGGACATCCATCCGAGTTAATGCCTTTAAAATAGACTTAGAGGAGAAACCAAAACCACCCGATGAACACTAAGCATTTTTTCAGGGAATTAACACAGTAAATGTCATTTGTACGCTGCTGTTCATAAAGAAGTTCTTGTAGTTGTTCATGCCTCACCACTAGAGGGCATCATCAGCCTGCACACGCAAGGAAAGAACTTCTGCAGCAAATGAAAAAAGGATTGCTGTCAAGTTTTTAAACTCTATTTCCGTTTCTTCCCCAACTTTATGTTAAATCTGTTAACCAGATAAGATGGTTACTGTCACAACATTGATAAGCTCATTGAAATAATCTTTTAAGTAGGCGTAGAGCTACAGATGCATCTAGTCTAATGTGTTCTGCTATTACAGGTCATGCATATTGTGGATATATTAATGTGTCATGAAAGATCAGTCAATCAATCAACTTTTATTTATATAGTGCTTAATCACATCTGAAGACATTTCAAAGCGCTTTACGATAGAAAGCCAACAATGCCCTCCAGAGAGAGCATAAGCGACAGTGGCGGGGAAAAACTCCCTCATTGAGGAAGAAACTCCGGGCAGGACCCAGGCTCCAGAGGGCGGTCATCTGCCTTGACCTGTTGGTTGGGAAAGAGAAATACATTGGGGAGAGAGATAGGTCAAGTAAAAGAGACGGAGAGAGACAGAGTGGCAGACAGACCAGTTTGAGTTTAATGTCCACAGTGCTGTTGCTGCATTGGGGGTGGGATTTCCAGGCCTTTGGATATCCTGTCTTCCATCCGCGTTCTCCACCTGTGGAACGGAGGCACAAAGACAGCAGCAGTATCGTGCAGACAGAGAGTGTGGTTTGACAGTAATAATAAATTCTAGGAGCATAGAAAGATAAAGAAGTGACAGAAGCTCCGGAGTATCTCCCTTTAATGGGAGAGACATAGAAAAATACCCTCAGCAGCCTAGGCCTATAGCAGCATATCTAGTGGGGTGAGTGTTATTTCTAATAATAGGCTCTATCAAAGAGGAGGGTTTTTAGTCTACTCTTAAATAAGCTGAGAGAGTCTGCCCCCCGGACCGAAGCTGGGAGATCGTTCCAGAGTAAAGGGGCCAGATAGCTGAAGCTTCTGCCTCCTGTTCTACTCTTAAAAACCCAACGGGTCGCCAGAAATCCTGCATCCTCGGATCTAAGGGCCCTGGGTGGGTGATATACTTCAATAAGATCTTCAATGTAAGTTGGAGCCTTACAGTGGAGAACTTTATGTTTGATCATTGTATTGTATAATTAATCGGGAGCCAATGAAGTGACGCTAGGACAGGAGAGATGTGTCTCTCCTCCCAGTTCGGGTCAGTAAGCGGGCGTCTGCATTCTGAACTAACTGTGGAGTCCTAATAGAGGAGTTAGAACAGCCTGATAATAAGGAATTGCAGTAATCCAATCTAGAAGTAACAAAGGCATGAATGATTTTCTCTGCGTCTTTAAAGGATAAGAAATTTCTAACTTAAGCAATATTTCACAAGTGAAAGAAGGCTGTCCGGGATACAGACTTGATATGAGAATTAAAGGACAGATCTTGATCAAAGATAAATGTGCAAAATTGTATGTCTTTCAGGGCTATGTTCCTGGTCTGTTTGGAACATCCCATGGAGCCCTGCAGTTCATGGCCTATGAAGAGCTGAAGAAAGACTACTACAAATACAAGAACTTACCCCCAGACACAAAGCTGGTGAATCATTAACGCCTTCATTCACAAGCAGTCAGGAAACATGCCTGTGTCTTACATAGTGAGACATAGAGCCGGCCACGTCTACTGAGACTGGGCCCACAGCAGAAGAAGCGACTCATCAGTTTCCTTACTTCATTTGACCTTCATCTGTTTATCCGTGTGTCAACAGAATGCCATGGAATACATCACAATGGCAGCGCTATCCAAAATATTTGCCGTGGCCATTACTTACCCATATCAGGTGATTCGAGCTCGACTGCAAGACCAGCACAATAAGTACGCCGGAGTTGTTGATGTCATCAGACGTACGTGGAGGTAAGGCCCCGGTCCGGTCGGTAAATGTGTCTGTTTAAACAAATCCTGTCCATTCTGAGTTTGTTTTCTTTCCCTCCATCTGCAGGAATGAAGGTGCCATCGGTTTCTACAAAGGCATCATCCCCAATGTGATTCGAGTCACTCCCGCCTGCTGCATCACCTTCGTGGTTTATGAGAACGTGTCTCGTTTTCTTCTGAGAATAAACTAAATGTTCTTTAGAGGAACGGCGTAAGCAAAGACTCTGAGGCCACACTGACACTCAGGAGCCACACAGAGGAGAACATCGACGGAACCCCGTCTCCCCTCCTGTGTCTTTTTGCAAATTGTTTTTTGTATTTCATAAAGAGAGAAGAAGTTGCCAAACTAAGCAATGGCAGCACTGGGGGTTTGTAACACAAACTTGTTACAGTGAAATGTGAAGTGACACCGCTGGCATGATTTGTTCTAATGATGCCTGAAGATGCGAATATTTTATACTCACAGAATGATTATAAGTCTTTGTCATAGTTCTGTTTACATTTCTGGTTTCATACAAGATACTGACAGGTGAAAAACGGAAGGACCAGCAGGAAACCTTCTCAGTTTTTTTTAAAGTTTCAATGTATTTGTGACACTTTGTCTTTTTTTAAATTATTGTTTTGTTTCTTTATGTATACAGACTGCAGCAATGGAAATATCTCTTCTTTTTTTTTAACTGCATTTTTGTTTTCTGGAAACAAAATGTAATTAAAATATAAAACAAGACTCATTCAAATTATCGTTACGCATAATTAACATGTATTTTGTAGTTTTAGTGATTTTAACAAGCAGTCAGGTCTTTAAAAAAGACTTTATTAACAGCATTAATGAATATTAACAGATAATGGAGTACATAATTCAGTCATTGTATCACAATGTTAAATGATTTTTAAAAAAAAGCACCAATAAGCAGAGGAGCTACAGTACAAAATTTATTTGTAGTAGACAGAAGACACAGTCTTGTCATTGTTTATAAGCCTGTCAACTACTGTAGTATTTAAACCAAACCTAAAAAGATTCAAGTTACCATCAGTGATGCTGTGAACTCTGCACAAACCACACCTGATCATTACGGAGCGACACACGTCTACTGTTGCGCTGCCAGCACCGCCCTCCCAGCAGCGGTTTTTCATTTGGGCAGTTCCTCGATGATAATTCTGGACACTGAATTCCACCCTGTGGATGCGTCGCCTCTGGGGTAGTCGGCACAAGTCCCCACCCACACCGCCACATCCACCAGCCCCGCTTTCACACCCTCACACAGGCCTTCAACTGCAGAAAGACACAAATGAAGTTTAGGTAACACCCAAACCGACTCCATAGAAACAAATGTCATTGTTTTGTTTTTTTTTCTTCTATTGCAGACAAACAAACACTTATTTGGAAGACTAACTTTACCACAGCAGTTAAATAACCACTTCTAGGAATTGTGAAATGAACTCAGTCGCTCTCTTACAGAGAGATATGGTGCATTCAAGTGTTGTGGGAGGACTCAGACAAATGAGTTTCTGCCTAAGGAGAACTCAATGATGCTGCCTTAAAAATAAATAGCAAAAAGCAAAAGAAAGACACTGTACTGAGGAGAGAATGTTTGGAGCATTACATTCAAAATGTGTCACTAGCATTCAAACATCACTGTACTTTCATTTGAAAGATAATTTACTGTATAAAAATACTGTATTGTTAATGATACAAGTTTTAAGGTTAATTTCATTTTTAGAAAATGCATTCATATGATCACTTCTCAGCAGTAAGTGCTGATGAATAAACATCAGGTAAACGTCTTGGCAGCTCCAGACATGGACCACCTGAGCAGCATGAGGACTTGTTTGAATGAGGGCATCAGTATTGATCTCTGACAAATAAATATACCACTAGTCAGCAGCTGTTTTGCTTAGCACACACCAGGAAAACGCATATAAACACGGTATTGTTTTGTAAAGGGGGAGGGGGGGGTCACCTGTTATAAGGTAACTTATGCTGCGTTCACTTTCACATCGGTAAACGGGAGAATTCAAAATTGGGAAAAATTGACTTGAACACATGGTTAGATTGAATTCTGTTGTATGTCACGTGTTTGAGTCTTAAATTTAGAGAAACTGACAGCGTTATGATTTTTTTATTTTTGAAAACTCATCTGTAATAAGTGATATCCTACCAGTTTACTCAAACTGTAGTGAGGTGAACGTGATTGGCTACTGATATGGTAAATCATCTGAGCATCCACATTGTTGACTGTTGATGCACAAGTTCATTGTGAACCCAGATTTTTCACAAGTTGGAAATTCACATCATGAGTTTCTTGAAAGCGGAAAAAGAAAAAAAGTTTCCAGTGGCATCTTGTAGTTGATGAGGAAAAAGGAACTTCCTTCTGGTGGCTATAAAATTGGATCGACAAACTTGTAATATTTAGAAAATATACGTACCAATCTTTTGAGGTGCTGCTGTGTAGAATTTTGACAGAGCAGAGCCAACTAACACCCTCTTTTACCCCCTTTTCCAGTCGTTTTGCCAAGCTATACCAGCTGTTCTAGCTAAACTACAGTCACAAACATGTTGCTGGTAGCAAGAAAAGGCATGTGGAACCTGGTATTGGAGAAAACATTGGTTCGAGTTGTTGCTTTGACAACAGCCTGAGTCTTGAGTCCTACCGGAAGATGTTCTGTGGATGTTGATGGTGGAGTTGAGCTCAGGACTTCCTTGATCTAAGTAGATGATGGACTCGACGGGGAGGGGTCCTGTGCACTCTGCTCCGTTGAAGGTGAAGTACCACCTCTGGCAGCACGCGTTCTTACACTTCAGTCTCAGGGAACCGCTGAAGAGGACCCTGAGGGCGCTGTCTGAACGCAACTTAGTGAACGTACAGTCCTGCAAGGCAGCACAGATCACTGTTACCCACTGTGGGGGTTTGTGACACCCACATTCTCATCAGCAGGTCAGCATCAAGATACTTACGGCTACTTTCCCCAGGTCGATGCCATAATTCAGGGAGTTCCAGGCACACTGCTTGTAGTTCGGCCTCCACGGCTCCTCGAAAATCTCATTAATACACTCTCCTTTCTCACCTTTCAGCCCATCACGGCCAGGAATGCCCGGTGTCCCCGGGATGCCGTTGGTCCCGGGGTTGCCCTCTCTGCCAGGGGTGCCTGCTGGCCCCTGCATACAACTACCATACTGGAAAAACAGAAAATATAAGAAGTAGTGGCCAAATATAAACCACACTGAACACTGGCAGTCTATTGTTATCGAGCTTCCTGTTTCCTCCTTTCCTGTTTGGGCTGCATGCAACAAAAACACAAGTATGCTGCCACACACAAGAAGCACACAAGAAGCCAGATGTTACCTCATAAACCAGTAATGTGAATCAATCCAGCGCCGCGAGGCTAAAGAGGTGCACAGACGTGTTCCATTTCAATCGAGCAGCACGCCATGGAGCCATGAAGCAAATGGATGTGTGTTAATGAGGAACTGAGGGCTCAGTGATGGCCTAAGACAGAATACGTCTGGTCATTCTATCTCTGGGGGTGATTCATCGTCCATCTGCATCTGCTGTCTTTAAACAGATGGTGTATCTTGCTCAAGCTGACTCAGCTGCACACAGACAGGCAGACAGACAGACAGACAGACGGGGTTCTTGCTAAACTGTTCTTCCACAAGCTGAGGTGGCACAATTAAGACCCAAAGATTTAGGAAACATATACTTCACAGAGACGTTTTGACCAACAGATTACAAATAAAGCTGTTCTGAGTCAGAAATGCATTTTAATTTCGGTGAAGTGATGTGTAAATGTTATTTATTCCTTCCTTTAGTCATGACAGACATAAAGTAACACAGATATGAGTCCTCACAGTTAAGAAATACCAAATTTAAAAGGACTGGGTGTGTGGTTTTTTTTGGGTCAATGTTGACTTCCTTCATGATGCTGTAAATTTGCTATGAAGGCACATGGCCAAAAGACATCTGGCCAAAACCAATCAAGAGAGGAGAACAAAGAGTTTTTAACCAAACATCTCGTCTCAAATAAGGTAGACAAATCTTCTTCGCATGATTCTGGAAAATATTTAAAAGTTAAAATGCCAGCTGCTGAGAAACAGATGTTTGAGAGTCTGCTTTGTTCATTAAGTGTATGGGCTGGATTGACCCGGAGATACGTATGAAGTCTGACATCAGCTCTGAGGGAAACTGGTAAGTCTGCGATGAAACCAGTAAGTGGTGGGTTTGGTATGCATGTGTTATTAGAGACCTGGAATTTTTATCCTCAAGACAAAGATAAATAGATGGTTATATTTGGAATCGAGTAAAACGACAGCTTGAGTCATTTAGGTTGATATTTAGTAAGGAAATATCTGTTCTCTTTATTAAGGGCCGGGTTTCTGGAGACATTTCAAAGCAGACCAATGAATGGAACCTCTGTCTGTGGCTCCTGTAGTGCTGCTGCCTGCCTTCTGAATATTGCTAGTACACAGTCCATTACTGTAACCGACACATAAAGACTGCATTTGCCCCAAAGTCCCGAGAAATCAGTAGCATGTCATGCATTAGTCGACACTGAAGCAAGAGCTGAAGCTCTTCCTGAAGCATGCAATTCAATTCAGAGGCTCTGGAGTGGAGGCAAAATAGGGTTTTTATGTTACCATGTTGTTCAAACAAGCAGAACGTCCTTCTCCAGACTGTCTAGTGCAGTTAGTCTTTTCTGCATCATTTCCAGAGCACTAGGTACAGAGATAACATAAATGCTATCAGTGACACTGTTCCGCTCTGGCCTGGACAGGGGTTTGAGTTTGGGGGATAACAGAGAGCAGTGTGGTTCCTAACAGTGGGGTATGCAGACTTCTAGGAGTCCCTGAAGGGAGACCAAACAAAATAAACACTAGTTTCACTTTCATTTGACTCCCAAGAGATGAAGGAGAAAATGTGTGTCTGCTTTGTTCATTCATCACACACCTACAGCACACATGATCATGTAGTTCTATACAAAAATGATCTCAGATGAGATTTGGTGTGAATTTCTTGAGGATATAACCATGACATCACACTTGAAGTATCAACCACATTACTCTAAACGGGGCAGCAGACAAGCATGAGCAATGTCTTTGCTTCCTGAGAGGGGATTTCTTTTGTCCCGTCAGTCTGCTGGACAGCAGCCAAGCCTCAACCATAGAGAACCAGCTGACTGCTCAGGAACCATAAAACTGCGTTTTCACATCTGCTGCCAGGGGGCATTTTTTGGAGCTCCTTTATTCGACCACACTCACTGCACGCCTACATGGAGATTGGGAGTTGAATCAGCAATTCAGTTGGTCAAATAAAAAAAAGATATTTCTCACGATAATGCTTTCCACAAGGAAAAGTAAATCCAAGTGGATCCAAGAACTTTGGCGCGAATGCAACCACACGCAGAAAAAATGAAATAAAAATGAGTAGTTATCTAGGAATTTTTGTTCTGATGCCATAAATCTGCCCTAAATGGATAAATGTTCTGGATTATCACATAGCTGATTTAAGTTACCATAATGTCTTCATCCTGTTCTTACCTTATCCGCGTCAGGATCTTTTCGGTATCCTCTACTTCTCACCTTTTCCACGGCATACAGAGGGAAAGCCAAGCAGGCAAGAAGCAGCAGGCGGGCAGCAAGAGGAGACATCCTATAATAGAGGACTGTGCGCTCCCTGCGAGAGTCTGAGGCGTCAGCTCCTCTCCATCCACATCCCCGGGGTTTTAGTCCAGAGGAGGGCCGGACGCAGGAGCAGGAGCCAGTCAACGCGCTGAAAACCCACTCCAAGCAAAACGCATCATCTCACCCGAGAAGCTATGAGTCACAGAAAATCCACTCGAAAGTTCAAAGGTATTTTATTGCAATTTCATACAAAACACGACTGAAAAGATAGGCTACAAAAACAGTAAAAAACAAACAAAAAAAAAGCAGTTCATAAAAGTTGTGTGGAATATTTCATGCTACACTACAAACGTTTTAGATGCATTACAAAAAAAGAGCCCTGTCCACATGCCACATTACAGAAGTACAACAGAAACACACAAGGATTTCCCTTTTAATCAGTTTGTCTTGTCTCTCAAATAAAAACTGTGAATGAATCTAAGGGAAGACTTTCTCCCTCATAGACATAAAAAAGTGTTTCAAATAAATCACAGGTTTTTCTTAAAAAAAGATATTTGGTCCATGACCCACGTTACAAATCAGACCTGAACAAAGCCCACAATCACTTTGTTGTGTTTGATCACGGCTACTCATAATTAGTGGTTTGTGCTTCTAATTATAAATAACAAAAAGACTCTTTGATTGATTTTGACTTAAAAATCACAGGATTTTAAACTTACATTGAGAGCATACCTGCAAACCCTCCCTATGCCCGCTGACATTCATGGGAGATGAAGAGCGACTCAAAGAAAGGCACATTCTCATATAAACCTTTAAAGCTATATCAAAATTCACAGGACGCTTCTTTGAAGATCCGTCTGCACAATGTTTGCACAACAGATACAAGACAGAGACATTTTCTTCATTTACTAACAGAAATGAAACAAAATCAACTATCAAGTTTCAGAATGTCCCTTTGTTCAAAGGGGCAGTGAAGCTGTGCCCTACATGCTAAAAGAAAATCCAACTTTTGAAGCAGAATAAGACATCAAATAGTTTACCACAGGAAGGACATCCTGCCCTTCCTAAGTCAGTGTCATGACTAGTCCAGTGGAAGACTTCATTTCTAAAACTATCCACATAAATATTGCATTTTCTTACTAATATGCATTACATACCAGTGAGCGACTACGCTACAAAACAGCAGGTCTTGTTTTTCATGCGTGCTATTCAAGTTAAATGACCATTGGTAGACGTACATGTGGAACTCAGTGACTGCAGTGTAACCCACGCAGTCTCATTCTGACGTGATGAAGATGATACATGAAAGAATGTTTGCACTGATGGATGGGATGGAGGCACAGATCCATTTGGATGGTTGGACACCTCAGCTGCTGTCCTTTGTGTCTTTGCTCTCCTCAGGCATCCGATGCGTCGTCTGGTGGGTGGAGCCCTGGATGCTGCTGCTGTGTGATAGGTTTAAAGCAGGATGCTGCGGTCCGATGATCTGCCTGGCCTCCGACAAATCGCTCCTTGGAGTCAACCTATGCCAGCCAGGATGCAGCAGAGATTACTTGTCCAGATATAGTTTCATTCATGAGAGATGACAGAGGAAAAAGCTACGCTAAGATGTAAGAGAGATGTTTATTATATCAACTTATAAAACAAAGGAAGTCATCTGCATGTTACAATCTGTACTTTACAAAAACATGTAACTGTTGTAGCTCAGGTCAGCCACGTCTGTCTCACTTACCTCTCGTCTGTAACTTTGTTCATGGTCTCTGAGCGGCTGCTCAACTTACTGGAGCTCCCACCTTTGTTGCGTCTCTCCACCGCCTCCCGCTCCCTCTCCCCCTTCCTAGAGCTCCGGCTGGAGGTGCCCCTGTCTAGATGTTCCCTGGCTGAAGCCTCGGACACAGACCCTTGCGCGTGGTGCTCATGATTGCCCAGTACAGAGGTTCCTTGATTGGTCCTGGTTGCAGGGGTGGAAGCGTTGGAAGCTGCGGCGCCGGTGCTCGTCCCCATGGATTTGGAAATGACCTTGAGCTTGTGCGAGCTGGGCTTGTAGTGCTTCTTTTTGTGCTGGACGTGGCTGTTATGCTTGAGGAAGAACTCGCAGGATTCCTGCAGCACCCGGCGGCTCTCGCTGATTGGACTGTTGGTCACAAAGTGGAGGGTTTAGTTCGTTCCACATTGACTTTCCATCAAACTGAATATGAACAATGACTGGGAGAACAGATGTGTTCTCACTCTCTCTTGCGGGTCCTGTTGAAGAAGTAGGCCCATTCGGAGCAGGTCTTTTTGCTGCTAACCCAGAACACAGCAGATATTCCAACCACCAGTGTCATCAAGTACTTCACCAGAAACAGGGAAAGGTCAGGCCGGTCGTATTCTGTTGTCTGAAACACAAACACACTTACGTAAGACCCTGGTGAACAGATGTGTGTGTAAACTAACTTAAGCAATTACTGATTTAGAAAATCAGACCTTTTTAAAATCTATTTAGAATCTCAGGGCTTTTGGAGACTTTTTTTCTTTCTGAGCGTCAAATCCACAACTCTCTAATAATACTCAAGCCGAACAAACTGCAGACTGAAGTAGAACACCTTCAGCGAATGAATGAAGCTCAGCTACCTTGTAGGAGCAGGGGATGCTGTACTCCTGACAGCGGTCGTTGATCCAGGTGTTCTCCCAGGTGCTGCGGTGACTCTGTTCGTAGGTGTAGCAGGCTAACAGGGTGACCAGCGGGACCAGGTAAAGGCAGCTGAACACACCGATACGGATCATGAATTTCTTCAGCTTCTCTTGGTTGCGCTCGTCATGCTGAATGACCTGCCGGACGTGGTTGAGAGACACTATTCCTGCCAGGATGAGGAAGAGGCCGACTATGACGCCCACGCACAGAGGAGCTAGTACGAAGTAACGCAGGGCATCCAGGTCGTAGAGCCCCACAAAGCAAACGCCACTGATGTTGTCCCCTTCGACTTTGTTCAACGCCAGCAGCATGACTGTTAGTGCACCAGGAATACCCCAGGCTGCAGAGTGGAACCACACCTGAACACAGAGCACACAAGAGAGCGTCATGGTCAACAGCATCCATAATGATTCTGCCTGATGTCACTGTGCATTTGCATTTTTGAGATAAGAAACATACCGCTTTCTTTTCTATGGCCTCACAGCTCCACTTGGGTCCAGCTGCCAGGAACCAGGTGATGGTGAGTATGACCCACCATACAATACCAGCAATAGAGAAGAAGTACAACAGCATAAACAGCAGAGTGCAGCCTTTGCTTTGAGAGCCCAGCACCACAGTATCCACACCGGTAGGATGAGCTGCTTCTGTACAGGCTGCTTTGTTCCCCAGCAGGAAACCAATGAAGTACATGAGTGAGACGAAGCTGTAGCAGACTGCGTAGAAGATTATAGGGCGCTCTGGGTAACGGAAACGTTTGACGTCGATGAGGAAAGTGAGGAAGGTGAAGAGCGTAGCGCCCAAGCAGACGATGGAGCATACTCCAATGAAGCACTTTGCAAATTCAATGTCATGAGGTTTGAAGTACATGTTGGAGCAAGGCGGGGCACAGTCCGGGGTTCCCAAAAACGATGATCCTTGACCGGGTTTGGTCTTCAGCTGCAGCGGGCACCAGAAGCCAAGGTCCCTCTTAGCCAATGAGGTCATTGGTGTGGTGGCGGGTGTCAAGCCATCAATAAAACTACACGAGTCCAATCTAGTGAGGAGATAAAACTTGTTTTTTAATGTGCTGATCAGATATCAATGGTTGCTCTCTAGCAGCATGTCAATCAATAATGGTTTCTTACTTCTCACACTGCAGCTCAGGAGGCCAGACGATACCAAAAATCCGAATGTTTTCGTGGCAGTCGGAGAGGACAGCCTCACACTGCTCTCTGCATGGACGGACCACGAAATTCTCCTCAGTGCATTGTGGGATAAAAGCTTGGCACAGGAACCGGTGAACTTCTGGAGAACAGTGCAGATTTGCCAGGGGCATGAAAGGCTGGAGACAGGGAGAAAAGTTAACACCTTATTGACTTGATGCTGTGATCCATGCTTGATGTTTATTTTCTGGGATCATTTCAAGAAGATAACAGCAGTCTGAAAAATTATAGAATTACTTTGAAAGATACAACCCATCACTGGAAAACAGGCCAAAGTAGCAGTTTCTTTATGAATTTAAACGGGATCCCATTCCTAAAGAACAATGACCATGATGATTTCAGTGGAGGTCAGGGGTCATTCTAGAGTCCCCATTAGAGTCACCTGACTTGAACCCAAAAGAAAATCTCAAGTGAGACTTGAAGAAGGTGTATGTGTCAAATAATCCAGAGATATAATCCAGAATTAAAAACTTTTCGTGAGGAATGGGCTAAGATTCCTCAGGAGGCAGTAACAGTAAAAAAGCAGCTAATCTCTACCAGAAATACTTGTCATTAAGAAGTGAATCACTTAAAAACTGCTGTAGTTAGTAGAAGTGACATATTGTGTTATATATGGAAAAATTCAAATTTGTAGTGCAGTGTTAGTTTGACTGTTCTTGATTTGTTTCTTGCAAACAGCTGATAAAAAGTAGATTTAGGCAATAAACCTAATGTGCCAAAAGGGATCAATCTTTTTGCTTCCATTTGTGTATTTTTTAGTTTCCAGTCTGTTATTGCTAAATACAAGATCATTTTAAGATTTGTCTTCATAACAGCTCATTAACAGACAGAGGTTTTAATTATGACTCACAAGCTGATTTTGCTCCATTTTAGGGGCTCACAAAGAAATAAATTTATGAATAAATTACTTTTAATTAATTCAATTAAATAATTTAATAAATTCTGACTTATAAATAAATAAATATTGGTAACTACTGCTTTGCATTAAGTAATAACTTAATTTTGTAGCTCTGCAGAGATCTACAGAGCCAAACAAAAAGACCCATTCACTGGTGGGGAAGGTCGGACTATCATGTCAACACACTGGTCAGGAGTTCGGAGACTGAACGGTGGGGAATGTGGTCTAGGTGGCAGGAAATGAGTGAATGGACTTTTGGAAACACACAATGACAGGTCAGGAAGACTGGAATGTACGTAACTGTTGACAGTGTAATGTTAATGTATAACACAATATTTACGGTTCCATCTGGATAGTAGCACTAACATAAGGATTTCTGCAATTAAAAACAAGTCTAATGTGTGTGGTAGCACATTTGTTTATTGAAACCATTTTTGTAGTTTGGGATCTGGAACTTGTGAGTTACTGTCCCGTCGGTTTCAGGCAGAGCAGAGAGAGTTCAGCATCCTGCAGTCTGCTGGAGCAGACATGGACATTGGTAACTCTTCAAAGATGGTTGAAGAGGGTTTGCAATGGGTGGGTGGAGTCTCCCACCATGCTAGTTGCCTTACGGTCAAGGTAGGAATGGAAACTATCCAAGAGGAAGGGGAGCAAGGTCAACACGCCAATATTATCAGGCCAACATACACGAGCAGACTTACATCAGTCTATAATGTTAATATTTGTACACAAAACACACACTAGCACACTTCAACACAGTCCATGATTTACTGCATGAAATCCAGCCTGGAAGTAGGCCCGTGTCTCTGGGGCACTGGCCTCGCCTCCTTTGACAGTAAGCCTCCTTGTTTCTCTTGGAGGTCCAGGAATCCTTCTCAGTAAGCCGTCCGTTGCTCAACAATCTGACCATTATGCTTTACGGCACAGTTACTGTAAAAACTGCCCTCATTTCAGACACCCTCCACAAGGGTTAGTGGCAAAGTCAAGCTGATTCGCTCTCACTGCTAAGCAGAGAATTTGAGAGAAAAAGGACAAAAAAGGGCTAAAAAGACACCACTTTTCAAACTTTTAAGACTGTCAAGTGGTCTTGGTCCTTTGCAGTAAAACCTATCGATGCTCTTTGTACTGTTCATTCAAACATTTGTGTTTCAAATGCTGTCAAACAAAGGTGGAGTCTGGGATAACAGCAGAACAACTCTCCTCCGGAAAATCCTACTGATATGCATAAGTCTACTTAATTCAGGCATCAGAGCGTTATAATAAATCACTGCTGCTTTCAGGCAGAGTTCTAGTATGTAATGTTGACTAAAGGCCAGAGTGTGAGGCTGTCACCTGGGATACAGAACCTTGGAGGTAAAACTGTATACAGGCAGAAAATGAGTGAGTGATTAACAGGGAGAATACTCATTGTGGTATGCAGGCTAGGCTTTGTGTGAGACTGGGTGTGTCCCTCCCCTTCCTCCAGAAATCAAAGGCTCCTCACTACAAAGTCGATGAACTTGCCCGTGGCTAAGTATGCTGTGACAAAAAGCCTGTACCTGCTAGCCTTCGTCCTTCACCAGACGCCTCACAAAAGGCTTCTCCGACAGATTACTGTTCATGCTTGATGCTCTTACACCAATTGTGTGTAACCCAAACCTGTCCTGGGCTTCAGGAATGCCAGGATAGAGAATAAAACAAGCACAGAACCTGAGACCGCTG
This sequence comes from Antennarius striatus, assembly GCF_040054535.1. Classification (NCBI taxonomy): domain Eukaryota; kingdom Metazoa; phylum Chordata; class Actinopteri; order Lophiiformes; family Antennariidae; genus Antennarius; species Antennarius striatus. The sequence goes on along the minus strand of NC_090784.1, from coordinate 4,482,077 downwards.
CTGATCCAAAGGCATGTTGGAAAAACAAGCCCAGTAATGCTTTGTATAAAGAAAATATAAATTGTGATGAAGATTTTTTAAAAAGTTAAAATCTTTTGATGCAACACATTATGGGAAACTATGCTCAAACTTTCATTTTACAAAAGACATTGTAAGGACACGCACTGTCAGTTTCTTAGATTGGAGCAAATCATAAATATCATAAAAATCCTAACATAAATAGATTTTCAACAATAGAATAGAATGGAATAGAATAGAAAAGTAAAAATGGCCTTCATTGTATCAAATACTACATATTAATGACAACAAAATTAGACACAAGCATCCCTATTGGTCGTGTGCCATAAACACTTAAACATACTGCAGCTCTAGCCGATATGTTACCCATAATTTCACCAGAGAGAAAAATCTAGGAAGTAAAGCTAACCAATGATCTAACTTTATTTAGCTTTACCTTTAGTTAATATTAAAAGTGCAGTTTGTATTACTTCATTGTGAAATACTTTACACAATGAAACTTGTCGAGGTTGTATTTCTTCCATGATAAAGGGTTGATGGCACCTCAAGTTAAACCTTTCTTTGATCTTTAAAATCTCACGTCACTTCACACTCCACAGACAGTGACACCAGTGTGAATCTTCTGCATCTCCTTCATTTCTTTTAATATGAAGTTGAGAAAACAAGAGTGAAAACAGAGTGACTTCCCCCTGAAGGGTTCTTTGTAATGAATGGTAGCATTTTTAAAGAGATTTTCCAACATGGAGCTGTATATGTTCCAAATTGCTCTGAACCAATTGAACTGAAACCACTACAGTAAAAAGTGTGTCACCGAACAAATGATGTCCTCATTGTAGGGACAGCCCTCAAACCTTTTAATATGAGACAGCATGAAACGCAAATAACATAATTCGTAGTTTGGTAAACAACTCACAGAGAGTTATTTAAACCCTCACAAGTCTCGCTATAAAAAGATATGCTCTTCAACCTTCATTCATTAAAACTTCCAGCACGATGCTCCCTCTTACATTCCACACTCACAGCCAGTCATTTAAAATATGACAATGATGTAGAATATTTACAACTTTGTTTCCGAAGTTGAGAATTCAAAGCCATGCGTGCAGATTCATTGATCTCTTATTCACAACAATGTGCCATCAACAGCTGCTCTAGAACAATCAGACGTGATTTGTGCACGAACTGTGGCTGGTAAGTTATGAGTGTCTTGATGACTGTTACAAAATGCTAATCATGGTTCATTCAATATGCACGGCTGACAGCTGACACACTGACATTTACAGACCAGAGCCGGTAACAGCACCAATAATAGTGCTAATCCTTTCAATTACTTTCAGATGATGCTCATTATTTTCAAACGTGACTTGACTTGTAATTGTTCCTTCTGAGGAAAGGAAGCCTCTCTATCATACACCAATGATAACTAATGAATGAAAACGTGGAAACCGACACTAATGAGGAGGGTCAGCAGCTACTGAACCACTTAATGTAGAGGTTTTAAGACATGAAATTACAAACAAGTTTTGCACATATGTTGTGAATTAGTGTGTTCTAGTAATCACTGAAGTTCAATACAAGTTCACTCTCACTTTATTCTGTGATATGCAATATGTTCTTTGTAAAATTTATAAATTCTTCTAGAATTCAAAATTTAGAATTTGAAAACTTTTTTGGGGCTTACTCAAATATTGCTCACACCCACAGCATGGTTCAATAAATACATTATATAAAATTTTATCAAAATAAAGTACATCAGCAAAGTGATTTCTGTGATCGAAGGAACACTCACCTCCATTTTGCTGGCTGCAATATCTTGGTCATAGTGCTCCATCATGTTGGGAAAGAAGGTCATGTTGTACGACATTCCAAAGCAGCGATGCACTCTGATGGGCTCACAGGTAAACAGGCTGTGGGCACTGCAGCTGACACCCCACATCAGAGCCAGGCACACCCACAGTGTTCCTGGCATCAGCATGATTACGGCGGATTAAGAGTGGGTATGTGTGTGGGGTTTTTTGGCCTTGTTAAATAGAAGAGGTCAATCTTTGGCTCAGCTTGTGGATGTCTTGGTCCAGAGGTTGGCTCCTTTTCTCTCATTCGGTCATCTACATGTCACGTGTCCTGGAATCATCTTAGAGGAGCTGATGGGGACTGCAGCAGGTAAAACCCTCCCATCACTGCTCAGCATGTGACCCTGGATCAAAAATAAAAATTACACATCGCTCAAAATGAAGCACTTTATACGCTCATGGGTAAATCTGATGTATGTATACTTTACATCAGTGTTACATTTAGATCTAACCTTCTGGGCAAAATATTGGATTTTGCTTGTATGATTTCATTTACTGTCTTGTAAATTTTGATGAACTGGTGACCTGCCTAATGTGTACGCAGCCTCCCACCCATTGTCAGCTATAACTGGGCTTGCGCTAGCCATTCGCCACTTCGCCATAGGTGAAGTCAATTCCAGATTGGCTACAAGGTTTTTAGACTGTGTAGCCAGTGTTGTTCTTATTTTTACGAAAAAAAGGCTAAAACTTAAAACTTTGTCGATCGCTAGCGGCTTTCGCTATTTCCGCTAGCGAGCGGCTTTCGCTATTTCCTCTAGCGAGCGGCTTTCGCTATTTCCGCTAGCGAGCGGCTTTCGCTATTTCCTCTAGCGAGCGGCTTTCGCAATTTCAGCTAGCGAGCGGCGCTCACTATTTCCGCTAGCGAGCGGCGCTAGTGCCGCTATTTCCGCATGCCGACGGAAATAGCCGAAGTGACCTGAACGCTGCCGATCATTAAATATGCACTCGGGTCATGACCTCCTCTCATCCAATGAAAAACAAAATAATGTTTTATATATTCTACATACCTTTTTAAATTGAAATGAAAAATCATGTTGAATTAAAAAAAACTACAATAAAATAAACTATGGCATACCAATGGTGTTGGTGGTGGTCAAAGTTAAAATGTCTTCTAGTCTAAATAAAACTTACAAGTAAACATTGAGTAATATTTTGTATGACTGCATCTTCACATAGTGAATGCAAGTTTTCAATTGTTGAATCTCACATTCATACCTGCATAAAGTAGGACAGAAATAAAGTTAGTTGAACTGTCGACTTCAGTGTATTTTTGTAGGTAAACTGAAGAGAAGATTTTGTCCTCAGAATGCACCAGAATGCAGGACAACAACCCCAACCCCCACCCCCCCCCCATGCCCCCCGCCACGAGCGTCGGTTGTCCGTGCACTGCGCCACTGTCTTGGACACAGAATGTGGCTTTTTGTGGCTTGCTCAACTCTTTTACACTGAGCCACAGTGGCTTAGTCATACTACCTCCTAGTGCAAGCCCAGTATAACGCTCCAGTGTAACCCGTGACCCAAATTCAGATAAGTGACTGAAGATGAGATGATTGTAATCAAAGATGATGAATGAATGAATTTTACTATGGGTGAAATGATTTTAGACACTGGCAGCATTTCAGTTTGCCTCTAACCTTAACTTTGTGAATGCATTAGTCATCACAGTATTTTATGAATATCTACAAATGATTAAATCAGGAGAATGAACAGCCAAGCTTAACCCATAAACATAATCATCATTATTTACAGCACTAGATAAAATAAAAACAACCTTAACTATGCCTGAACCAAAAAATAGAAAGATTTTTCTTGCTTTTACATTAATATGTGAGTAGTAATAATGTAATGACAATACAAAATATTGAAAGTAGCAGAATTTTTTTTGGCATTGAGTAGTTATAATACTTTTAGAATATTTTGTGGATCAGACTTACATACAAACTACAGCATACTGTACTTCAAAGTAGAGAGAATCCATTACTGGAGTGAAAAATGTCATCTACATAATGAAAAGAATCTCCTGAGGTTCATTTTGAATCACAACACATACTGTAGTTCAGGAACTCGTGTCACCAACATCCCCACCTCACAACATTTTCCAGGTAGTTCTTTTTGCTTTTAGCCTGGCAGAGTACTGCAGAGCAGGAAAAGGATAACGCCTTGTTATCAAAGCAAAATACAAGCTGTGCTGCTGCAGACAAATCGAACGCAGCAAATTAAATGATCCAATATCTATTCGTGAACCCTACAGGTCCTTGAGGTCCCAGGGCGCCAGTTTTAACAAGCAGCGTTTAGAGACACAGTGAGTTGGAGATTAAAATCCAGTCAATCTCTCATGAAAACCTCCAGAGCGTTCATTTGCTTTGGGTGGGGAATGCTAAATACCCAAGGTGATTCAGTAGAATGAGTCTCAGCTTGTTGATGCACATTTTCATACTCCACATTAAGCTGCAACACTAAGAATTCTGAATGTCTGACTTGCCACTAGTAATGGCAGTAACAATACAAGAAGGTAAAAAGGGGTTACAAAGGTCCATACTAGGCTTAGAAATCAGTTCTGATCTTATTCAGTACTGTACCCAAAAACATGTGCATGATGTATAAAATAGTGTTAAATATTCATTAATCACCATCAAGACACATTCTTTCAGAACAGAGCTTATTTATTTACATGAGCCGGATTTCCTAATCATGATCATCTGCTGTTTATCATTTGTGGTTGTAGTTTACTCAGTGTTACCACATGCATTTATAATGAAAGCAATCGTCTGTGAATTCTGTCGCTAGTGAGGAGACAGATCGATGAAGCAGCTAACATTAGCATTACGTTCCATTAGCCTATTAGCACTGATTAAAAAGGGTAAAAGTTAGCAAAGCAGGTGTTAGACTTAACCAACAAAACACGCTTTGGCGTAAAAGTAGTCATGTACTTGTTAGTAAAATTATAATTAATAAGTTACTAACACATTTTAAAGTCCCCCAAAATAACCAAGTAACAGGTTAATCGTTTTTTCCCCCCCGTAAATTAGACGCTAAACGCGGGGATAAATTACAGTACAGACGCCTGCCTCGGTAGCTGCTATGAAACGGAGGCCCGAAACAACTCCAGTACAACAAAGTTATCAAACTATAGTAAGAACACAAAATGCGAAATATAAACACTCACCCCGGACTGTCTAAGAGTTCGTGGAACAGCTGACTACATAAATGGTCGTTAGAGTATTCTGAGGGGGATTTGGTGGAGTGTTTCCTGCGACAGGCTCCGTCTCAGTCTGCTCGTCTCCTCCGCTATGGCTCCTGTTTGGAAGCGAAGATGGCTTCAGGTGCTGTAGGACGTGCCCCAGTTGTTTTAGGAACAGACGTGAGTGCTTTATAACTACGTTGTTATACATCAAACTCCAGCAGTATCATGCATGGGAAAAATCCTCGTGGGAAATGATCCCAATTTTTGTGTTAAAAACAACTAAAAAAATTGTATTGTATTGTATTATTAATGATAAAAATAAGATCTCAACACAATCTACTGACCCTTGAAGAAACCAGCTGTTGTAGAGTCGTAGATTGACGCAGAGTACATGAACGTAGCATGAGTGCACATGAGAGGTGAAGCCTGTCCCACTAAAGGACAATCCCAGTTCCACACCAGACGATGGTAAAACTGGCTTTTGGAAGGGTTTGGGTGAAAACTGTGTCAAAATTTTGTCTTATTCTTTGTTTAAGAAAGTCATCTTCTTAACATTATTTTCCTTATTTTTCCTGACCTTCATGTAAATATTTTTTTTCGCATACATATCAGTTGAAAGTGCTGTCCTATAATAAAAAGAGAAAAGGTCAGCTTGCAGCTAATGGTCATATAGCCACAGAGATTTTGGGGGGGGAAAGTATCAATGTTTTTAGAATCGCAGACTACAGTTTACAAATTGGATGTTATTTAATTTTTCAAATATTATTTAAAAATGTTAATCTTTATTTATCATTAAAGGAAATTTATAAATAATATATAAATATAAGGTAAATCATATATAGTATGTTTATACAGGTAACACTACTGGTGCTTTGAGAGCTAGTTTTTTCTTAGAGCAGCACAGTGTCACATTGCAGTGACATCATTAATTCTGTTTCTTTTTTTAATGTAATAAATTACATTCTATATCGAGATCCTGCGATGATTCCTGCTGTTTTGCCGTCCATATACAGTAACTGGGTACACGCTATTGTCCAAATACACCACGAGGGGGCGCTGCAGCTCCTCTGTGTCCACACTCATGTGACTGCCGTGGAGAGGAGGGGTTACAATGTGACAATGTGGGTGCTACAGTGTAACCAATAAAGAGTCCGTGATAACTGAGCTCGTCTGCTCTCCTTTGCGCTCCACACGCCGTGGATTTATAAGAAACATTCTCGGACATCAAATGACAGAGAGTTACCGAGACGCCGACGGAGAGGAAGGAATTGTCCCCTGACGAATTCATATGAGGTAAGCTCGCAAGGGGTTAAAACAAGAATCGAATTCAGTACATTTTAAAAAAAAAATAAAATCGAAATGTTGGTTTAGGATGCAACAGGGTTATTATTCTGCTCGAAAGGCTGCTTCCCGTCCCCGCAGACGGAGGCTCTGGGCTGTTGCTAGGAGACCTTTTGACAGCTGGGAGCTTTTAGAAAGTGAAAGGTAACGCTGGTGGTGTCTGCTCATCTGGCAACCCAAACCTTCATCCTTCTGGTCAAGTTCAGTTCCTGGGTAGATCCCAGCTCCGTCTGATGGGTGAAAGACAACATTTCGCTCCCCAGGGTGCTTGTTTTCAGTCAGGAGATTACGATGGTATTTCAGGGAACAATGGCCTACTTGTTGAGATTGTCCCAAATACACCCACCCTGCGGACATCTCTAATCATTCCTGAAGCCACAAAGATTGGATTTTTTTCCCCTGCCTTAAGTAGAGGAGACAAGGTGTGTTGAAACTATTGAGGTGAAGAAGCAAAACTTAGTATGATACACATAGTTAGAGCATGGATTCAAACAGAGATATGACCAAAAATAAATAAATAAATAGAGAGAAATTAAGAGCAATGGAGTATCTGTTCCGATTGATCCTGCTAATGCAATTCACAGACATGGTTTAGTGCATTTGCTTGAGTTCCACTGCAGTATTAAAAGCCAATAAGCTATGTCATGTGTGCAGCGTGTCTGGGCTCCTTCTCCCACTCAGCCAGTAGAAATTGCCTGAGGCTGTGTCTGAAGGTCAGTCATCCACAGATCAATACCTACAGCATATCTGGCTGGGGATGACACTCGAGGCGAGCCAGCGGTGCACTTACCCCATCGTCCACTTAAGGTGAACCCCATGCACACACTGTCTGGACCGACCACAGAGGTCCACAGGCAGCTCAAGAATATGGGTTTCAGTCAGGGTCCCCAGAACAGCATTGGCTCCAGAGTGTATCTGCAATGCCCTCTGTATCCCCCCTCAGGCTGCTGGGTATTATCTCACAGGAGACAGGAAGGGGTATCTGATTCAGGTGTGTAGCACATTATGACTAGATAGTCTACACCGGGGGACTGGGTGTAATCTGGACCACCGGCTTGTTATGAAAGGTGCTTAGGTTGTTTATTCCCTCCCTGAAGTGATGCTGTCTGCGACAGTCGCTGTGCTGCAAATGAAAAGGGCTTGGAAAGAACACACACACAGGCGTTGTCAAATCAAGAGCAGTGTGTGCGAGCGAAGGGACTGGTGGATTCACACATCACACGGGGGGGTTGTCACAACGTGGCCGGGTCAGGGAGATGGGCTGAGTGATGCTGACATGTGCTGCTCTGCCCCATCAGGCTGATGTTTGTTCCCAGTGAGGAGACTGCAGTCCTCTGGAGCCACATAGAACATCTCCACCTGCACCCCCATCTCCACGTCCTGTGTCCAGGGGCATGCCTTCTGAACCCAGCCTCAGGTAACTAGCCTTAGTGATTTCTCTACAAGGAGCCTATGGGCAACTTGTTTGTGACATTGAAGGTCATTTTCTCTATTTCATTGCTATGTGGTCGGAGTTTAGGGCGGAACTTCTCCACCTTATTGTTTGGGTGTAATGGAAATAAGATGAGGATGATTTAGAAGAAGAAGAAAGAAGAAGAAATCAACTTTATTCATCCCCCGTAGGGGAAATCATTTGTCCACTCTAGTCCGTCCCTCCTCAGACAGTTGTGGGAAGCAGAGCAGCAGACAGCTAACTTTGCGTTGCGCCCAAAGAGCACCTAGTAAGGGGATTGTGCCTTGCTCAGGGGCCCCTCAGCAGTACTAAGGAGGTAAACTGGCCCCTCTCCACTGCCAGTTCACGCGCCAAATTATTTGGTCCACATGGGCCTTGAACCAGCCACCCCCTGGTCCCCAGCACAAGCCCTAGTGGACTGAACTACTGCCACCCCCTTGACTCAAACGATAAGGCTGTGCATTTTATATTTTGGATTTTGTCAAAAAATTATTTGGAAAAGATGGACAGAAGAGATTAAGTCAACAAGTTGTCAACTGAACATTATGTAGATTCAAATCTTTAAAGTCATAAATCAATGTGAACATTTAATGCAATCCGCGAGTCCTGTAGTCTTATTTGTTATAATGAAGAACGATGTCAGCAGTCGTGTTGGTTGATGTGTGACGATGACACCGAGGACTAGAGAAATCTTTTTGGACACGTCTGATGATGCTAGTGCTCTGAATTTGGTCTGTCCATTGATTTTCTGGAGGATATGTGCGGACTGAATTAGTTCACTAACATTTTCCTTTATGAAAATAATCTTATTCCTTTCTTTTAAAACAATAACCTGCTCAATTTTCCTGCCAGATTTGAGCAGACCATTAAGCTGAAAGCCATTATCGCTTTCAGATTTTAAAGTCCAACACCAGTTTCATAGCTTGTTGGCTCATTTTCGGCTTATTAATCAGCCTAGGGCCATCGTCTCCTGTGGCTCCGGAAGATCTTTGTCAAGGCAAGACTGAGAAATATAAGTCTGGTTGATGTTATCTAGGCTTGTGCCTGAACACCCCATGGTTTTTACTGATATGCTTGTGGTACAAACTGAGCTATGAGGCTTGAAGAATGTACAAATAGAGAGGGGACATGATCTGATTGGTTTTGTTTTTTTCAGTTTTGTCTTGATAAAATATTCCTGTTAATCAACCAGTTCTATGAAATTGCCATTCTAAATCACTGGTGTGCTGCAAATGTGATAAAAGTGATGGAAGTCATAGATGATGTTTTCATCTCTTTATATTCATGTATTCATTATCATCAAGAACATCCGACGCTCCTCAGATCCCCGGTCCAGAATTTCCCTCTCTGACTTGTAAAACTCGGTTATCTCCCTTCTCTTTCATCCCGCTCAGCAGTTCCTTCTCCCCCCAACTCATCCCCCCCCAGCAGAGTCCAAATACCAAACAAACAGCCTGACTCATCAATCATCTCGCCTCTGGCCCACAGTGCACATATGCACCCACCCGCATTCAGCCATTATTTCCCCAGCCTTAAACCCCATCACCATGAAGGTGACAGGGTTAGCCTCTGGCAGACAGCAGCGCTGGGAGTGTCTGCCGCCGCTGGAGGTGGACGGAAATGGAATGGGATGGGATGGTGAGGGTGTTGCTGACGGACGCCACAGTCAGAAGGGGGGCTGAGGACGAGTGGCGGAAACAGACGTATGTTTGGTGCAACGTGGATCCGCATCAGTCTGCGAATCAGCCACAACCTTTTAAGACTCGCTCTGCGTCATCGTCTCATCCCCCATAAAGAATCTGATGTGAGAACTGAAGGTCAGGATGTGTTCTTCAGGAGGACATCGTAGGGATGTCATTCATAGCTAAGGATTTGTGCGAGTGCCACTTGAAGCTACCTTATGTCATTAATTAGTTTTTCATTTCAGGAAAGAACATCCTTCCATTGGGTAGGGTTTGGTTTGGTTATTGTTTCTTGTATATGGAAAAGACATTCATTAACCTTCAGCACCACAGATTGATCTAATGAAAACATGAAAGTTTAAATCTGGATTTGTTTTACTGCTGCTGTTCTGCTGCTGTTAGACTCGGTGAGCTTGAGGACGGCAGACAAAAGACTCGATTGCTTCCATTCTGCTGCAGAGAAACTAAAACCTTTTATGACATATTTGATTACCAGAATGCCCTTCTCCTTCAGTTCCCACTCTGGGATTAGAAAGTTAACAGGATGTTCAGAATTTAACTGCACGCACGCACGCACGCACACACACACACACACACACACACACACACACACACACACACACACACACACACACATAATTGTGTTCAGTTTAATAGTTCACTATTAAAGTGCCTCCCTCCGTGTAGAAATTCTCTCCTTACCTTTCCTCTCTCCTGCATCCCTGCACATCCCCTTGTTCACTTCATCCTTGGATGTCTGTCCTCTCTGCGCTCCACTCTCCACCCTCTGAGCTATGGGTAACATGCCTTCATTGTGGCTCTTCTTCCCCTCTGGGCTGCTCCAGGTGAATGATTCTTGAAAACCTCAGAGGAAAACTCAGCTGTTTAGATGAGTCTGTCCTTCCTATATGTGTTATAGTGTTGTTCTTTATTGTTATTATGGTTCTGTTATGTTTAATGGTGGCGTTATGTTTTCTGTTTCTGTTTGTGACGGGCTACCTTTGAGCTACTTGTGTCTGGTTTCACCTGTGTCTCATTGCCTCATAGCATTGTGTCCTCCTCCTGCAACTGCAGGTGTGGGTGAGAACACAGCAGCTCCATCCAGCCCTGAACCGGTCTTTTTTTTGTTTTCTGTCCTCACGAAGCATTCCTTGGTTCTTTCACATCGGTCGTACTGATCTTCCTATGTCAGCACGAAGTGCTCTTGACCCCTTTATTCTATTTTCTTTTTTATCATGTCACATATTCAACATGCTTCAATCACTGTGCTGTGTTTGCTCTCGGCAAATCACAAGCCGAGTCTGTAGTTGGTAAGTTCTCAATGTAGTATGATTGTGCACAGAGAGGTTCCTTCACCATAGTAAGACGCTTACATCCATCCTGTATGCAACATTTATACCAAATCCATCGGTGATTCGTCCAGGAATTTAAATCTGGTCCAATCAAAGAGCAACGGTCATATGTGTTCCAGTCTATTTTTCCAGAAATTGAATTCCTGAAATCATCCCTAAATGAGCTGGTTCATCTATCCAGCCTCTCCCCATTGATTATTAATTCATTGAAGATGGATGGAATATCAATAGCAGTCTTGAATACAAGTAGAGCTTTGTTTCTAATGGAAGTCCATGACTTAGTTTTAACATGTCATCTTTGTGTGTGTGTGTGTGTGTGTGTGTGTGTGTGTGTGTGTGTGTGTGTGTAGCAGCAGGGAGATGCTGACAGGACAGAGGCTCTGTCAGTCAAAGTCCCACCAGGACTCTGTCCTCTCTGCCCTCAACCAGCAGAGGAAGGACGGTCTTCTGTGTGACGTGACCCTGGTGGCTGGCGAGCAGAAGTTCCACGCCCACAAAGCCGTCCTGGCAGCGTGCAGCGATTACTTCAGGGTGAGTGCTGGATCGTACATCTGAAAATGTGTGTCTGTTGAACAAATGAGCACCAGAAGTTAATGTGGATGGAGGTTACAGCATGTTAAGGAGCATCTTCAGGGCTGGTTTGTTCAAACCTCCTCTCAACATAAGTTTTGGGGTCTCATCCCAGAAAAAAAAAAACTTGTAGAAAGTCAATTTTCAAACATTTCACGTGGATCAAGCCCTATTTTTTTTGCTCACGTGGTCTGGAGGTACAGTCACGCTGTCAGACAGCCAGACAGGAAACAGGCTTCAAAAAGGGCACCGATGAGATTTGATCTAGGGACATTGAGGAGATTAGGAACTAGAAATTAATCCCTCTTGAAAATGAGAGACAGATTAAATATGTCCAAGTTGACCAGAGATAATTCCTCCTTCTACGTGAGTGTGTGTGTGTGTGTGTGTGTGTGTGAATGTGTGTGTTATTTCTACTGATTCCTGTTGAGTTGTTGAGGGTGGGAGACTCACACTTCTCCCCTCCTTCTGTTTGTCCTCTCTTACTTTTCTCCTCCTCCTGTTCTTTCTCTCCCATTTCAAATGGCACTTCTTTCAAGTCCCGCCTGAGCAGAGCTCGGATTATTAGATCATCTTGGTACAATGAGCAAGAAATGTCACCCGGCTCTCCTGTTCATCTGTCGGGGCCTAACTGCATTATCTTTTGTTTGATACCTGAATGCACCACAGGGTTTCATTTAGTTAATTTACTGGGGAGATGAAGGTGCTTTGAGTCATCAGCAGCGACTCCTCTCTCTTTCTTTGCTTCTTTCTTCCACACCAGACCAGCACGTAGCTGTGATCACAATATTCCTTCAAGCCAGCAGACGTGTGAAATGGTGATAAAACACTTGATCGAGCGTGACTTGCTTGCCTAGGACCGAATGTGTCACCTGCCTCTTCCAAAGCCGTTACTAAGACATTTGAAATCGGTCACGCTGGCATCGGCGTGAGAACATCAGCCTCTCCTTTCTCTTTTTTTGTCATACAGAGAAATCCCTTCTTTTCAAATCTGAAGTCCGAGCACAACGCTTATCACAAGCCGCTATTGTCTCAGAGAAAGATTTAGCACTGTGTTCAGCACAGCCTGTGCTACACATGCTGCTTATGAAGATGTACTATTTTAGTGTAGAATATACAGTATTTTGACCAAATTTCAAAATGGATTATTACAAGATTACTATGAGTTTTGAAGTTTTATCCTTAAAGAGATGAACTAAACACAATAAATCCTTTGCTACAAGCAGAAAGCATTCAATATCTTTATGGATTTAAGGTTGTTGGATTTTTGGAAACCTTTCTGCTTGTGTTATGTAAGTATTTCAGGGTCAGTGTTTAAAAGCCTTTGACATTTCCATTTGCCTGAATGAAGGAGCTAAAAACAATTTTGCCTTCTTTGGAAGGAAAGACTCTGATTATAAGCTCTCGCTCAACATGACTACCTTGAGTTAGTCTCAGCTGCCACTTTTTTTTTCCAATTTCCGGAGAGACGCAAGGCCATAATGTTGATGTGAAGGGTGTATGCAGCCTGCTAACAGTTACCAGAATCTTGGTATTTAGGTCTTTCTTCATCTCATAAGAAATGTCCTGCCTTGCCTTCTAGGGCACTAGGAGTTTGGCTACTGAAAGGTTCCATGTCTTCCTAGATAGAAGCGCCATGCATGTCTTGATATATTGAGGTCACCCATATCTCTGGAAAGACTAGATTCCTTTTCATGTCCCTTTGCATCTCCCAGTGAAAAGATTGTTGTAACCAGAGGAACAGTTCATCTCAGTTCTTGCTTTCAGAGGCTCATTGCCTTCCCTTAGGAAACTGATGTGTTTGGCTGGTGCTGCCTAGTGGTGCCTTATCAGGCCTTTACTTCTCTTTGCCAGCTAGTAGTACGATGATGGTGTCTATTGTCGCTCCACAATACTTTCACAAAGAAAAGCTTTTGTCTTGTGTAAGTTCTTGAAATTGTCCTAAACTGCTATTATAGCAACAGCTCCATGAGATTGAACCAGAAAAGCGTGTGCTTGTCTTTTAGTCGAAGACATTTCAGGCTAAACCTCACGTATGGTGCAATTTTCAGGCAATAATGAAGGATGACTAATGTTTAGTTATTTATAAATAATTTTGGCTTTAAAAGTGATACCATTGGGTTTGGTTTTAAATTTAATATGTACTTAATATTTAGGAATATGTGCACACAATGCATCCTCTGATTAAAGCTGTTTGGTAGAATTTAATTTGGTAGAATTTTGGTACACACTAATAATGCGACTTATTTCATTCTTATTATTTGCAGTATTAAGTGTTGAAGCTAGAATAACAATTTAGGAATGTAATATAAAAAAAGATGGTGGTTGCACAAAAGTGTTAATGCAATTAACATTTGTTATTCAAGGCAATGTGAGTCATTTATTCTTATTTATCATAGTTAAGGGTATGGGGCCATATTACCAGCATTTAAATGAATTTTAATTTGGTGACAGTTTTTTACATTTGATCAAGCAGAACGTTCTGCACCTGAACTCCTGATCAGAGCAGTGATATCTGTTGATCTTCAACAATCACAACTGATCCCAGGGTAAAAAGACATTTGTGCACAACTGCTAATGATTTCTGTGGTGTACTGTATGTACCAGTGAATATCAGCCACAGGTCTACAGAGGGAGGCTAGTATTTCACTCAGACATGAAAACAGCCTCACAGAATGTGGGGATGTCTCTCTGGGTGTTAGAGGGAGTCACATATCCTGTCTGGTATGACCGCAACAAGCAGACACATCATTTCTGCTGACATCAGGCTAACTGCAGCAATGCGTCCCCCTGCAGCATCATGTGAAAGGACTACAGTGTGCACTCGATTTATAACCCAAGTCAGAGGAGCCACCGTTCGCCCCCACCAGCTCTCCCCTGAGCTGCTCAGTCAAGGTCAGCTCGACGAGGTGGACAGCTGTCTAAACACGCCCAGGGTTTCCTCCCCTTACCTTTTTCGCTCACTTGCTAACGTTCACAAACTTGGGCACAGACCTGCAAAGTGTTTAAAGTCACAGGTACTCGCCATTTGACAGTATCTCTGTCCAGCTTTCTTTGTATTCCACCGATGCCAGTGCTGAACGTAACCCAGCTGGAATCATCCCCTGACGTGATCTGTGTAGGTTAGAGCTGTCCTGTTCATCAACCCCAACATGCAGAGGAAGGCCCTGCCAGATCTTTTTTTAGTGTTGGATTCTGAGGCAAAGAGATTGTGGAGGACATTCTACTCCCCACGATCTTCATGATGGCCACCCTTGACCCACCATCCACCTCTCCCTTGCCTTATGCTGTGCGCTGCTGCTGGTTGGCGCTGATCAATGTCTGTGTCATCCCTTCACAGTAGGACAACAGTCAATAGCTTTGATTAGGAAGCAGCAAGCTGGACTCAGGCACAGCAAGGACAGAATGTAGGTGCTGCGTTCACTGCTTTCATTTCACGTGGAGCGTGGTGTTCACAGGTTTGACTGTGTATGCGTGTGACACAGAGATTTTAGCATGAGTGTTTGATCACTGATCATGTCCCATGACCATGTGTTTCTGTTTTGAACTCAGTCACAGCTAAAATACCTGTGATGGGGTGTTCCCTCAGCTAACCTCACCTTGTGTGTCATCAGGCTATGTTCAGCTTATGCATGGTGGAGAGTGAGGCAGATGAAGTGACCCTGCAAGGAGTGACCTGCACTGGACTGAAGCACGCTTTGGACTTCGCCTACACTGGCCAGGTGAGTCTGGGGAGGGTCTGCTACGGAACAGAACGTTTCCATCACACACAGTTCTTCCCTCACTGTTTTATTGAGAGGTCATAGCTGGGAACTGCTTTTAAAAAACAACTGGAGTAAAGATAGAAAAAAAAGCATTCATTCATTCATTCATTCATCTTCTGTTATGCTTTTTCTGCTTACGTGGGTCAGGGGGGTTGTTGGAGCCTATCCCAGTGGACTTACAGGCATGATGGTTAATTTAATTTAAAACAATTTATAACATTTATTTAATTTTCAAACGCTTTATATTGATATTTATAATCTCTATGTGTTTACACAGCTTGTTCTACCAAACAAGCATTGACTGTAGGTCTGGAGAGTAGCAGCATGGATAGAGTGTTATCCAGGATTGTTCAGCTGATTTGACCATAAACAGTTCTCTCCTCTGCTGCCTGCCATCACACCGCTGGACACGATTCTAAATTAAAACCAGACTTAATTAAAGTCAGGGGAAGCGAAGAGCACTGCATTTCATTTCCACACCGAAGCAGCGAGACAGCGTCTGAGTGAGGTCGCTGTCCTCGCCCCCTCATCCCCTCGGTACAGAATACGTGTGTGATAATTCCTAATAACCCTCCTTGACCTTGTTAGAGCAGGCAATGCTCTCTCCAATAAGCAGCCTAGCGGGTTCTGCAGTACACCGAGAGGCCGGGAACTTTGTAATTACTACTAATTTTATTTCCACAGTGGAAATGAGCAAAGAGTGAATGGTTGGGGAGCGCAAGTAGGTCAACAGCCGGTTGCTGCTTTGGTTGGCTGAGCTCCTGTCTGCCCAGAGGAGATGATAGCAGATGAGATGAAGGCAATATGCTTATCCCCACACCATGAATAATGACCTAGTAAAAACCCTTCAGCCACATGTCATCGGCCAGCAGTGTGAGTGACGAGGCATGCTGCCACGGGACTCCAGCCATGGAAGCCAGTTAGCAAATGAAATGTTTACTGCATGCCAAGACCACCGCCTGTGTCTACATCTAATAAACCTCTGGAACATCCTGCTGTGCCCCCACTGTGTCCTCACCCTCCCACCTCATACTATAAATCTATTTTTCTAAACTGAAAGAGCTCACTATACACCCACAGTCGAGCCGCCACGGCGTTATGAAACCGGCTTCTGCCGTGTGGGGTTGACGTGTTCCATCCGTAGAGGGCCTCTGGAGAGGAGGGGAGGGCAGGTTGTGAGCGGCGTTCACTCGTTTCTGATGCGGCGTGGGGTTGGGTTCATCGCTGCTGCCGTCTGTGAGAAGAACGGATTCGGAAACATTAGAAATTAATTCAGGATTTTGTTGCTTTGGGTAGGTAAGGTCAGTGATCAGCTTCATTTAAGATCAGCATTATTAATTAATAATAATCATCAACATCGCCATCATCTGTAACTGTAATCATCTTAATCCATTGGGGAACCAGCAATGATTAATTATAATAATAGAGAGATTGTTACCAGGACCATCTCCAGCCCTAACAACAACAGCAAAAGGAACAATAACAACATTCATTTTACAAAATGTGATCAGGCATTTCATGCAGCAAAAATGTTGAACACGACAAAAAAACCCTGTAAATATTACATAAGAGAAAATAGTGAAATAAAAACACAACAAATGTCAGATTTACTAAAAGTAAAGTAGCTGTGAAAGTAGCTTTTTATGAGTCATTTCAGACACTGACTGTCGTCACTGGTTTCCTCAGCAGGAAGTTCCACAGCTGCAGGGTTCTGATGAAGAACGCTTCAGTCGTGGCACGGAGAGGAGGATCCTGCCTGAGCCTAGGCAGCAGTACGGCTCATTAAAAACATGCAGGGCTTTAAAAGTAACAAGTAAAAGTTTAGATCCTAGCCGGCACCTTACAGGTAGTCAGTGTGGTGCCGTCAGGATGACAGCGGTTTGATGTGGTCTCTTAGGATCTGTTCAAAGTCGAGACGGGACGGGAACCCAGAATATAGAACGTTTTACAAACCAAACATAATGAGATGAAGGCCTGGGTGACTTTTACACACAGTGTAACTGCTTCTTGTGTTAATATGGACAGGATTAGAGTAGCTCAAGGATTTTTAAATAGGCCAGCAGTAGATTGGCTGGCAGGAAACCATGCAGCGATAAATGTGCTAACTGCAGAGAAAATAATAAACAAGTATCAGCAGAGGTGCCGTGTTCGTTCTCCGTCTCGGTGTTTGATCATCTCCAACTGTTCACATGAATGCTAAAGCGGCAAATAATATTTGTGTTTACTTGGAAGCAAAGTGTGTACTCAAACAGACAATGACAGATGATTGGTTACAATAGGTAGAGGAGCAGGGAATGAAAGGATGTGATTGGTTTGTCAAGAATAAAAAGGGGCTGTGTTGTCTGTTTTCAGGAGACGTGAGAAGTGGTATGACTATTATTCACACCTGTGTGTCAACATTCGTGAGAGGAAGGGAAGCCAATGATGAAGTCATTTTTTTCTCACTCACTACCGATGCAGTCACGCCTCTCTGCTTTTGTAGGCCAGAGCTGCCAGTTGGATTATCAAAGGTTTGTTCCTGTCCGTTGAAACAATACCAAATTACTATCGATGTGGAATCCACTGTTGGAGGTGACGTCAACACGTTTGGTGTGATTTGATAATAGAGTGAGCTGAGAGGATCCACCCGACAGGGCGGTGTAGCCTCTGTGTGACACCTGGCTATGAGCCGCCACAGCTTCACGGTGTGTTTTATTGAGCAGAAGGATGTTCCTCATTCATCTCAACAGGAACATTTGATCAGAATCGGTGCCGCAGGAACAGGATGGATGCTTTACAATACTGTGAGAACAGCGCTGAGTGAGGCCTGTCAGTAGGGCTGTTCTCATTGTGCTCTTAGAATTCTTACTGACTCCACACTAAAAACATTGAAATAAAATCAAATTAAATCTAACCTACATCACCTTGTTTTAAAACCTGAGATGCAGAGGTGCTTTCTAGCTGCAATAATTAATCAAAACAGCATGCTGGCTTATTTTGACCCTTTTTTATTTTTATTTTTTACATTGACAGTTTGTTTTTTTTCCACCATTTCCATTTATTATGTATAAACCAGGAAGGGTCTGATGAAATTTTGAAGATTAAGGGTTTAGAATGTAACACATGGAATTCTGGAGTGGATCCAGATGAAGGTATGCACACTTTTAATTTTTTTTACACATGGAAGCATCTCTTCTGTGTTTCAACTGTCTGAGGATTTGCAGTGAAACTGGCTGGACCAGTGGGCATTGACCTAAAGACGGAACCTGTGACCGTCGGCCTGGATGTGACTGAAGGGGTTGGTCCCTAAGCTCTGTGGGCCTCTTTACTGTAGGTTTTCTTTTGCAATAAAGTGTAGTACTTTATATATATTACACAGAGTTATACTTAGACTACAGAAGATATTAAATGACCCTTTCCGGAACAAATTGATTGGCAACAGGGAAGATAAAGCATTTCAGATCTGAAACACTTGAAACAACGGCCACAGTATTCACTTTAGTGTCATACATGACAGAAAAGCAACAAATCCTCATTTTTGAGACACCACCACACAAAAAAATTATGGAACTCAGTTGAAATGAGGACTGGGAGACATTTAGTTGGGCCGTTTGAGAGAGATTGTGTGTGAAACCAAAACCATGGCTGTTCTTTGGAATCGCCCTTCGGTCTTGAAGCAGGTGTGATGCTGACTATTGAACAGGAGAAGTCATGGTGTCAAGATAGTTGAGTTGAGAAGTTGGGGATCATTATTATTGAAATCTATTTAATGATATGTTTAGTTCATATTGAAAGAGGAACTGAAAGCAGAGAAAAGTCTCAATTATGAACAGCTGACCTTTTTTTTTTTCTGTCTGCAGATCGTTCTGGAGCCGGCGGTCATCCAGGACGTCCTGTCTGCAGGCAGCCACCTCCAGCTGCTGGAGCTCCTCAGCCTCTGCTCCCACTACCTCATCCAGGTACACACACACATCCAGGTACACACACACACATCCAGGTACACACACACATCCATGTACACACACACACATCCAGGTACACACACACATCCATGTACACACACACACACACACACACACACACACACACACACACACACACACACACACACACACACACACACACACACACACACACACACACACACACACACACACACACACACACACACACAAGCAGGATCAAGAGTAGATGGATGCCAGGGGGGAACAAACTGGGTCTAAGGGGGGAGGAATCCAGATTAAACACAACAGGAGGTGAAGACTGGTTGGACAGTCACAGAAACATTAACCAGGAAGTAGATAATGGTCTCTGAAGCCTCATGATGGGCCTGTCTAATGTTTGGAATTCAAAAAATTGAAGAAGAGAAAAAGTGCAACAGTGGCAGGAAAAACACCTACTGATAAAATGACTAGAGCTTTGGTGACAGATAGCTTAGCTTAGCACAAAGATAATGGCTGGCCTGGCTCTGTCCTCCTGTGAGTCTGGGGAATCTAAAGTGCTCCATTAAACATCTTGTTACGCATTTATTTAATCTGAATCAGTGTTCAGGAGGTGTTTTGTGCTTGGCAGATAAAGAGATTTTCCAGTCTTTATGTTAAACAAAGCTAATTGTTCCATCTTCATATTCAGCACATAGACGTATGAGAAAGCACGGATGTGTATCACATTTCAAGAGAATCAATCTATTGTGATCAATATTTAATGATGTAGTGTGCATCCTTCACCACATGCAGGTTTAAGCTGATATCATTGTATCAGCATGTTGAACAAGGACTTGGGGGAGGAACTTGAGTACCATCCTCTTCAGGATCGAGGCTTCCCAGCTGCTTGTTCTGTGTGTCTAATGACTTAGATGGTGATGCATTTACAGGAACAGAGGCGAGCCTTGTCTCTGGGTCCACAGCCAGAAGCTGATGTGCATGAAGACAAATTAGTTGGAGATGGTTGCAGGGCGGAATCACCCTTAGGTGTTCGGTGTTTCCCTGGAATTCATGCATATTGCATTTGGTTTAAAATCCCATAATTACGTATGAATAGTGCTATGTATTTATGTGTGTACTGCATTAGCTGGTGCTTCTTAAATCCTGACCCAGCAGTCAATCATATAGAGTATTTTATCTATGCAGTTACATCACAATAGTAAAGTTAGCTCAAACGCGCCATCTGGTGGTCGCAGCAGCTTCGTGCATGAGTGACCGGCCCTGAATTACATGTCAACAAAACAGAAAAACATTGATTTATCTGCTTGTGCATTATCCGCTACCATCTTTGTTTACAGTCACTTGAGCAGTTTATTTGGATTTTAGTTAGTGTGCATTATAGACTGTAAAGCTGGACTTGTAATGTAAAAGCACCATCAGCCCCCGGTTTGATGGATACTGATGTTTAGAACTCCCTGAATATCTACTAAATGATCAATACAGGAGTTCCTGTGAATAGTGCTCATTTATCTGACTCAATAATAATGATATACTTAGATTTAATACATGTGTTAGTTTCTGTATATGGTAGAATAAATATGTTTTAATTTAATTTTAAATCCATATTTTGACATATAAATTTGCAATATAGGCAAAAGAATGACCCATTAGTGTGAATGTGAGTGTGACTGGTTGTTTGGCCTTCATGCTCTGCAATAAACAGGTGACTTGTCCAGGGTGTTCCTTGCCCCCCGCCCTACTGAGGTCGTCTCCATTTAAATCCAACAACAATACTAACAAGAAGCGTTACATTCAGAATAATTTAAGTTTAAATACCAGATCCATGTGCAGCATGGTGACACAGTGGGGAGCGCTGCTGCCTCACAGCAAGAAGGTCCTGGGTTCAATTCCCCATGGGGCCTCTCTGTGTGGAGTTTCTGTGTTCTTCCCGTGTCTATGTGGGTGACCTCCGGGTTCTCTGGCTTCCTCCCACCTAAAACATGTAACACAGGTGCATCGGTTGCTCTAAACTGACCGTAGTATGGCTGCGAGCGTGAATGGATGTCTGTCTTTCTATGTGGTCCTGCGATAAACTGGCGACTTATCCAGGGTGTACCCCACCTCTTGCTTGTAGCCAGCTGGGACAGGCTCCAGTGTAAACCCCTGACATGTATTCAGATAAGCGGCTGAAGACGAGACAAAAACTGATTGTCTCACCTTGGAGACAATCAGTGAGTGAATAAGTGAACCAGATCCTGTGACATGAACCATTACTGCCACTAGATGGCAGTCTTATTCCACAGGCATTTCTTCACTGTCATTAATTTACTCCTTTTCTCTATTTTTTCTCATCTGGTAACGTGTATGTGTGCATCTACCCGGTTGTGTGTGTGTGTGTGTGTGTGTGTGTATGTGTGTGTGTGTGTGTGTGTGTGTGTGTGTGTGTGTGTGTGTGTGTGTGTGTGTGTGTGTGTGTGTGTGTGTGTGTGTGTGTGTGTTACCACTCTCTTTAAGACATCTGGAGATGTGACCAATTTTTCTCAAATGATTTACATGATTAAATTTGGAATCTTGCATGTTTTATTCTCACATTTTTGACTAAATATATCTCCAAACTACCTTTTCATAATTGGTAGATGAAAGTACTAAGAAAACACACTGAGCCCATATTAACTGGTATGTTTTTCTACTCTGTTGCAGGAACTGAGCAGCGTGAACTACCTGGAGCTGTACCGTGTGGCCGACCTGTTCCACCTCCCCACCCTGGAGGAGGCGGTGGTGACCTTCCTGGTGGAGCATCTGTCCGAGCTGAGCCAGAGCCGGCAGGACGAGGCCGTGCAGCTTCCCTACCGTCTCCTCAGAGAGGTGCTGAAGAGCGACCGCCTCACCTCCCTGAGCGAGGAGGAGATATGGAAGGTGTGTGTAGTAAATAGCTTTGTAAGATTCCTGGAGTATTAACGTGCTAAAATGTTTCACATTTTATTCTGTGTGTGCAGAAAAACAAAAGATAACACAAAATTTCTTTAGTCCTATAATGTTTACACCAATGCAGGTATGCAGTAATCACAGGTGATGCACATTACCATGTGTGTCAGTGTGACCATCCTTTGGTGTCTGTGTGTGTGTGTGTGTGTGTGTGTGTGTGTTAACTAGTCATGAACTGAAGCGGCAGAGAGGGATGTGAACTCACTGTTTTGACTGTTCATTTGCACCAATCAGCCCCCCCCCCACTCGTACCCGGTCTCCCCTTCCATCTCTCTCCCCTTCTCTTCTCTGATTAGGCCCAGTGCGGCTCCATCAGGGCCCCAATCCCCCAGCTGTCACTCGGCCGCCCGTCTGATTGAAAACAATCAGGCCTCTGATGGCACAATTACCCTGACCCTTTAGCCGGCCGCCGCCACCTTAATCAGTCTCTGATTAGGCTGCTTTGGGCCTCCTTCACTCCACCCAGAAGGTTAATTTGGGCATCAGACGGAAGCGAGCAGCAAGCGGGGGCTGTCGTCCGAGGGGTTGAGGGGGGGGGGTGCGTGCCAATACCGAACTAATATAGCTTGGCCGTCAATCATTGTCACTCAGAGTTTTCTTAGAGTCTCTCACGCTCTGGAAATCACATTTTCTCTGCCTTTGTTTTTTCCTCCTCTCTTCTTTTCTTGCCTTTGCTTTGGTTTTCTGTCGCCTCCCTCTCCCCTCACCCCCTCTCCCCTCACCCCCTCTCCCCTCACCCCCTCTCCCCTCACCCCCTCTCCCTCACTGTCTCTCTCTCTCTTTTGTGGCTTCACTCTCCTTTTCATACACACAGACACACACACACACACAAAAACACACACACACACACACATGCATACACACACTTCTTCTTTCAACATGGAGGGGAAGGAGGGAGAAGGAGTTGATTTATTCTGTGCCCTGAGGAAGTTGTGTGATGCAGCATGACCTTCACAGTCAGCTGCCATAGTGCACGCACGCACGCACACACGCACACACACACACACACGCACACACACACGCACACATGCACACACACACAAGCAGAAGCATATACTGTCACTTCAGAGCAGCGAGGAGGAGAAAGGCGGGGTGAGTGGTGGAGAAAGGCAGGAAGAGATGGGAGAGTTGCACAGATACCACAAAAAGGCAATCCTGACGTGTGTGTTTGTTGTGTATTCAGTCCTCTGACTGATGGGAAACAAAGAAAAAGCTGTTCAGCACACACTGAGTATCTCCTCTGACTTATCCCTGGTCTGAAAACACACTTCCACTGGCCCAAACTTATCTTTATTGCATTATGGAAGTTCTTGTTATCTGCATTGATTGCGTTAAAAAGCATATTGTTTTCCTGATAATGGTTTTCAGTGATCTCTAGTCATCTCGCCCACATCAGCACCGCGTCGCAGCTACATAACCTTCCATCGCTCTCGAGTTCAATTAAATCTCTTCTGTGCAACCGAGTCCGCCTGCGTTATACAAAGAAGTGTGCCTGTGGATATATACAGTCTGTACATCCAGTGCTGCTGATTAATACGTGTGTGTGTGTGTGTGTGTGTGTGTGTGTGTGTGTGTGTGTGTGTGATGAAGCAGTGTTTTGCCCCACTCGTGCCATAATGGTCTATACTTGGGAAGTGTCTAGAAATGATTCGCGGTCCTGTGCTGCTTTCTCAGACACTCTGTTTTTATTTCCTGCCTTTTTTTTTTTTTACTTCCTCCTTTAAACATTTTGTTTTTTATCTGCCTTGCAAATAGTTTCCTTCTGTCTTAATATTCGTTCCTCATCTTTTCTCTCTCCTTTTCCCACCTTAATTTCAAGGAAAGAACAAGGTCAGGCTCAAATATCGTAATTCTTTACGGATAGAAATGCATCCGACTAAAAGTCAAAATAATTCAACTGTGTTGATTTTTGATGATTGCGATTTTAATTTGTTAAATAAAACAGACATGGCACAAAGATGGTGCAAATGTAAACCGCAGTCGTGCACATCTGTAGAGCTTTACACACCCGTGTCCGGCTCTCTCACCGAGTTTAGTGGAAATGAGGTCAGCAGTTGTTGTGTCATTAAAAAAAAACAAAAAAACAACACAAACCAAAAAATTATAATGACAATGCAACGTCGAAAAAATGCTTTCTTTGGATTAGCCCCAGAATTGAATGGATTCTCTCTTGCCTTGTGCCCCAACTTAATTAAAAAACAACAACAGCAACAACCACAAACAAACAAGACTCCACCAAACATAACATGATGAATACTGAACTGGGTCCAACTATGTGACTGAATGTGAAATAGCTTCACGTTGGAGTGGGCCCCTCACTCATCCCCTACTGTTCTCCTGCCCCCCCCCCCCCAGCTGGTCGTCCTGTGGCTGGAACACGACTGTCGGTACCAGTACACTGAGGATCTGATCCAGCACGTCCGCTACGGCCTGATGGACGTCCCGACGCTGCACCAGCTGGCCCGCAGCCATCCACTGGTCCAATCCAGCCCCACCGCTGCCGCCCTAGTGGACGAGGCCCTGGACTACCACCACTCCACCTTCGCCCAGCCCCTACATCAATCTGCCCGCACCCGCCCCCGTTTCCAGTCCCTCACCCTCTACATCGCCGGTGGGCGGAAGCGGGAGGTGAGCAGAGTCAGGGAGCTGCGCTATTTCAACCCGGCTGCGCAGGAACACGTGCGAGTCGCCGGGGGGTCAAACTGGAGCGAGCTGGCCCCCATGCCCACCGGGCGCAGCCACCACTGTGTGGCCGTGATGGGGAATTTCCTGTTTGTGGTGGGCGGGGAGGTGGAGCACGCCACTGGCAGGACGTGTGCAGTCAGGACCGCTTGTAGATACGACCCCAGGAGCAACTGCTGGACGGAGATCGCCTCCATGAAGGCCTGCAGAGAACACTTTGTCCTGGGGGTGCTGGGGCAGTGCCTGTATGCGGTGGGGGGCAGGAACGAGCTGAGGCAGGTGCTGCCATCGGTGGAATGCTATTGTCCCAAGAGGAACAAGTGGATGTTCGTCCAGCCGTTCGACCGCTCCCTGTCCTGTCACGCTGGCTGTGTGGCCGACAGCCTGCTCTGGGTCTCAGGTATGGGAGGACTCCACATACTCACACATGCATGCTACACAATGACACACACAGACACACAATGAGTGCTGTTCCTCTCCATTCCAGGGGGAGTAACCAACACCGCCCAGTACCAGAACCGACTGATGGTGTACGACCCAGAACAGGTAACTGAGAAGTGCTGAACTCACTTACTGGTGTGTGAGTAGGAGCCAGTGGTAATTATCATACATGCTTATAAATGTACGTTTACTGTGTAGTATAACATATGACTGCTGACATTATCCTAAAGCTTTCTGGACTCTCAGTGACTGAAATCAGTCCTTTTTCTGTTGTCAAGAGACACGACTTGTATTTATGTTAACTTCAGTGACTGTTTCCCAACCATTTTTGCCATATCAGATTTTCTAGCAATAAAATGAGGTGTTAGTGTTGTTTACAGCTTGTTACAGTATCACCAAGTGACCAGATAACTTCATTAGTCATAGTTTAAATGTATTCTCCATCACTTTCCACACAGCCAATACCTAGAGGGTAATATCAGCAGAAGCACAAGTGACTTTATTGTCAGACAAAAATGTTCCAGTGTGCAAATTGATGGAAAACGTGTTTGTCTGATGCTCAGCACCACAAATGATATTTGTAGGACGTCCTTCGTTCTCCTTGCATATTTCGAGTCGGTTAAGTTTGTGCCAGGAACACCCACCAAATTCATTTCCCAGACTCAAAGACTCAGATGGTTCTTATGTGTCTCCATCCAGAAACTGTTTCAGTCACCTGTGTTAAGGTGGACTGAACCAGATGTTAGACAGCTGGACTACTAGTGCAGAAGCCCCGTGCAGTGAGATGCTCTTCAAAGCTAATATTTACAAAATACACAAGGCCTTCTCCGCTGGCGCAAACACAAACAGAATGACTTTCCTATATCTAACCAAAATTCTAATATTTTTTTATTTATATATTGGTCTGAAATTGTATTGATTTATTCCCAATACTCTAATCAGTTTAGTTTTTCTCTTGCTGCACTGCTTCCAGTGTGTATATGTAGCATTTTTTTTTGTCCAATCAGATTTCGTTATGCTAAATTATGTATATATTACATTATTGATGACTAAGTCTTTAACCAATCAGATTTCAGATTTGCCTGACAAGGCTAGCTGGCTGACACAGAACAACATCCAGATGTTTCTTTCCTCTGATCAGAAGGTCAGAGGAGGTTATTACAGCCAAGTTCAACTGGTCTCGGATTTATGTGAAAATCCCCGATGCTAGACCAACTAAACTGCTAACCGTATGAGAAGGTTGGGTTGAAGTGACTGAGAAGAGAAACTCTGACAGGGTTCCAGTGGATAAGAACATTACTGAGCTAGCTTCCGCGTCAGTCCATGCAGCACAGTGAGTAGTCGTCATCCTGCTGTCTGTACAGAGGGCTGGAGACGCTGCACGTCCAAATCTTTGTGTCACAAATAAGAAGTGACTTTGGAGTCGGGCTCACCCAATCAGAAGCAGAGAATGATGCTGGTATATTCTACTCTATTATTTTCTTAGATGAATACCTATAATGACATTTTCTTGAGTTTTGATTTGGGTGGGTTTTTTTGTGCGTTCTGTTCTTCATCCACTGATGAGTTTATTCTCATCTCTGTGTGGGTGTGTGTTTGCGGTGAATCCTACTGTTCACATTGTGTTCACTGACTTAGGTGTTGGCCTGACGGTTCATGATGTCAAAGAAACATGGAAGTGAGGTGATAAAATGCATCGTTGTAAAATAACCCGTACTTAACAGCATCGGAGTCACAATGATGGCTCCTTTCAGAGCAGGTGTCAAGAATCTGATAATTGATTTTCACACCATGTGGAAATGAAAGCATTGTGGAAAACAGGAATTACATGGAAAAACTGAAGCCCGTACCTCAGAATTAAAATGCTCGCATTTGTCATTTAAAGTTATTATTCATTTAATGCAGTTCCAGGAAAATCTTTAATATTGCTTCTGCAATGTTATCAAAGTTTATCTTTAATAACACAATGTGAACAACTACATATACACACACACCCGATATCTTTTGATGTCGCAGTCATCACTTTATCTGATATGTGGAAAATGCTTTCATATATTTTCTGTATTGCACGACACACACGCTGTGGAGGAATGTGGTGAGCTGCTCTGTTTGTGTATGTATATGAGCCAGCTGTTGGGTCTGTGTGAGGCTGTCTATGGAGGTAAGCAGTGCGTATATGTGTATGGAGCACATCCATATGGGTCTGTTTGTACATGTCGACGTGAAAGTGAGGGAATGAAGAAGTGAGCGGAAAAGAGAGAGGGAGAGTCTCATTTGTATTCTCCGTGAATCTGCATTCACCTGCCAGAGCAACAGCAACCCCCCACCCACTCTACCCTCAACAGATGGCCACCCGTCAGCTCCCAACAGACACACATGCACGCATACACACTCATTCTCTGCCTCAATCAAACACTGGCGCGCGCACACACACACACACACACACACACACACACACACACACACACACACACACACACACACACACACACACACGCCGACAGAGAATCGGCTTCAGCATACTTAGTGAAATGAGCAGGGATCCTCGGTGTAGAATGGAGTGGCTGAAACATATGATTAGAAATAGGGAGGGAAGTCATTAGTACCAACCAGAGCTCTAGTGTCACGTTATTTATCTAGCACTGAGCATACATCAATTACTTATGCATGGCTATGCTTAAATATTAATCTTCTTATTCATCCTCCTTCCCTTCCCTTCCCTTCCCACCCTCTCCCTCTCCTCGTACCACGTCTCACCTCTCTCATCTGCATCATATCATTTTCTTCCCCCTTTCTTCCCCTCCATCTGCTCCCCCCCACCCCCTAATCCATTCTCCAACACC
The DNA here is from genome assembly GCF_040054535.1 of Antennarius striatus. NCBI lineage: Eukaryota > Metazoa > Chordata > Actinopteri > Lophiiformes > Antennariidae > Antennarius > Antennarius striatus. The sequence continues at coordinate 4,454,013 of NC_090784.1, read as the reverse complement.
TCCTCCCCCCCTTTTCAGGACCAGTGGTTGGCCCGGAGTCCCATGTTGCAGAGGCGGGTTTACCACGTCATGGCGGCAGTGAGGAGGCAGCTCTACGTGTTGGGTGGAAACGACCTAGACTACAACAACGATCGCATCCTGGTCCGCCATATTGACTCCTACAACATGGACCAGGACCAGTGGACGCGCTGCTCCTTCAGCCTCCTCACAGGTGGGCGAAGTGAGGAGCACACATCTGATGGGGTATATGGGAACACATTTATACAGCAGGTGATGAAGCTGTATCTAGAGGTCAGTGGGAGGTCAGCTTTCTGATGCTCTAGACAGAACCGCCGGAGAACTTCAAATATGTCCATGTGTCACATGCTTACATCATCCACCGATTTCTTGTAGTCGAGAGGACCATAATCGATTCATACCGACCTCATATCTAAATATGAAACTAGACATTTAGCACAACTTACCATAGAGAAACTGGACGTAGCTTTGATTTTTTAGCCGAAATTTGTGGTTTGGTTACTTTGGGTTATAGTTCCATAAATATTTTCAGCCCCAAACCTCAAAATGAGGGTGCCAGACACTCATGATCTTAACTCTTATTATTTATTGTTCATCCTATTTGTCTTTTAGAGCAATTATGGCTAAAAATTACTATTTGTATCATCTAAAATTCTTTTTATATCATATCTTGTAATCATCTACCAACACCGCTTCAGGTGGCAGTGTGGAAGTCCCCGGGACAGACCTAAACAACACTGATAATCTCAACAAATGTGTCTTAGAGATTTATCATTAGTTATTTCTGTCAGAAGAACGTGTAAAATAAAAACACTGATAGTCCAGATGGTATTCTATCAACTTTTCCCGACTTTTACCTTTCACTATAAAATACACTTAGCTACAAAGAAAAAACCCCATAAATCAATCTCTGAATAACAGGGTCCCACATAAATACATGGCTTTCTGCCAAATTTGGAGCTTGATTGTAGCTTATTTTCCCTAAACATTTCATATAACAGAGAAAACTTGCTTGTTTACATGAAACATAGTGTGTTTTTACTTCCAGTGATGTATGCATGTGGTTGTTGGAAACACAGGTTGTGCAAAGCTTTCTTTTCTTCGTTTCATTAGAAAACACATAATGTGTCCTTGCTGCTTGTGAGTAGGCAGGAGGATGATCTACCATGAAAAAGCATGCATCCCTACTTTGGACCCCTGGGCATGTTGCATATAGTTTCCATGCTGGTGGAAGTGGGATGGAACACCACCTCCACCAGCACTGACCCCCAGGCACTAGAAAGCACAATGTACACATTATACTGTAAGATATGACCATGTTCTCTCATTTCATGTCATAGTTAAGGCTTCCAAGGTTTCAAGTTGAGGAGACTTCACTCCTCCGTCCTCCTCTCCTCGTATTTGACTTTTTTTTGACTTTCCCTAGGTATTTATCTTCCTGCAAAAGTTTCAGACAATGTCACAGAAAACAAAGCAGGAGCTCAGTGTTGGCTCTCCAAACACTCCTGCCTTCCTGTCATCTTTCCCATTTATCTCTGTCTCCTGGGAGGGATGTGGAAGTCATGCTGTCCCAACGCCCTTCTGCTCAGCGCAGTGAGACATTGTGTCTGTCCCCCTCAGGTCAGAATGAATCTGGAGTCGCCGTCCACGACGACAGGATCTACGTGGTTGGAGGCTACTCCATCTGGACCAACGAGCCTCTGGTATGCATTCAGGTGAGAGAGAAGACTGCTGAATCTTAGTGGCGTGTCCCAACTGGACTCTGCTGTTTCTTGATCACATGCAGCTCATATGGTGACATGAACAACCCATAAACGAAACGGAAGTCAGTAAGACCGACGATGTGCAGAAATACTATTGACCAGGACTGAGAATGAACCTACACAGGAACCTACACCTGGAGACTATTACAGATTTTTAAACAAGCAGCATTGAAGTCATCTAAACATACGTCCAAGAGGAGTATTGATAATAAAATTAATATCTATACATTCAGAAGCGTTATTGATCACATATATATTTGATGATTCCTGCTGAAAAAGAACTTTTTGTGCAAACTGAGGCGTTGTCAGGTGAAGTCGAGAATTGAACTCTGAAGTTGCTCCCAGTGTGTGCGTGCGTGTGTGTGTTTGTCACAACTTTAGCTTGATGCATGAGTGAAAAGTACAGAGAATTATTCTCTCTATTTTAATGATAAATGTGCGACTGATTATAGAGCGAAGTGAATTGATTGGGTGTCTGAAGGATCTGTTGCTGCAAAGCCAATCCTTTCTCTCATTTGGAGTTAAGTACGACTGTATAGGTATGCTGGACTTGTGGAACCCTTCATTTAACATCCTCGTCACTACAGCTCAATTTTTCTTAGGATAAACACAATATAAATGTAGCGTTATAAAAGGGTGACTTTTATACAACTGAACATATTTGTGTTAAAATGTCAAGACAAAATTTTGGTGCTAAAATTCAGAAAAACTATTTGGTAAAGTTTGATGAAAGCCTTGGGAAAATCTAAAATGTTGTGCATACATAGAAATTAAAATACATTTTATTATTTGTTGCATTTGAATAGTTTGTTACAAAAACCAGTGTTGTCATCCTGCAAGTGCTGAAAAATGTCCATTCTAGATTCCAAAGTGAAATCTAAATGCTTTCGTTTTGATGGCCATGAAATGAAGGATGTATATAAAAAAGCTCCTGGTTTGGCCAATTATCGTTAACATTTACACAACAACAACGAATCTGATGGATCCATCACTTTATCTGGAACCTTTTGTTTAGGGTGTATTTTCTGTCACATGACCAACCCTCCCACTGAGCTTAATGAAAATCCAATGAATACTTTTATGCAATCCTGATAGCAGGCAAACCAGTGTAATCATTTTACATCCTTGGCACAGGTAAAACTTCTGGCTGATGTCTGATGTTTGGCTCAAAATGTTATCACCAAACTGATTAAAATCAGATGAAACAATGGGCCAAATTTCATGGGGTTGTTTCCAGCAGTTTGAACATTTCACACACACACACACACACACACACACACACACACACACACACACACACACACACACACACACACACACACACACACACACACACACACACACACACACACACACACACACACACACACACACACCATGTGTCAACCTTGTTAAAAGTCCAGGGATCACCAGAGTAAACAGTGTTCATCCTCAGGGAACCATCAATACCTGTACTAAATATCATGGTGTGATTCAGGTGTTGAGATGTTAGATCTCTGTGGACCTTCCAGCGGGAAGATCCAAGAGAAAGATGGGATGGGGACACACGGCTCTGCATCCTTTGAAGGTGGAAAGTGACAAATATTTTGCCGTTTTAGTGTGTGTAGCAGCATTGAGGTTCAGGGAAAATATAAAACCACCAGCATCTAGAAACATGATAGAGCCAGTGTTGTGCAGAGAAGCAGGTTAGATTCACGCCCTGATCACAGAGGAGCCCATCAGCCTGAATGAAGCTGATGGATGCAGTACTTCTACTTTCCATACTGTAAACTTGTAACAGTCCGTCCCTCTGTGTCTGACTGTGAGGACTGAACACTGAAAAAAAAACAGGTTGTTGAATTTACTTAATTTCATTATGTGATGTGGTTGCACAAAATAATTTTATCTTGATCCAGGTACATTTTTTAAAGAGTTTATTGATGTTTTTCAGTTGAATGCACTTATTGTAAATCATTAGTTAAGTAAATGCAGTTATAAAAATGCATTTTGAAAATTGATAAAATAATTTCATGCAAACAAAAAAATTGACAAAATTCAGTAAACATTTTTTTCATCATTGTTAGGATTTATTATCTCACCCACATGGATTATAGCACCGGGATCAACGCTCGAACCATTACGAAATAGATTTGTAAATTTATTAAACAAGGCAGTATGGTGGCGCAGTGGGTAGCACTGTCGCCGCACAGCAAGGCGGTTCCGGGTTCGAGTCCCGCTTTGTGCGGAGTTTGCATGTTCTCCCCGTGTCTGCGTGGGTTCTGTCTGGGTTCTCCGGTTTCCTCCCACCTCCAGAAACATGTGCTTCAGGTTAATTGGCCTGTTTAAAATTGCCCGTAGGTGTGAGAGTCTGCGCATGCTTGTCTGTCTGCATGTGGCTCTGCGGTGCATTGGTGTCGAGCCCGGAGTGTACCCTGTCTCACACCTCCAGTCGGTATAGAAAATGAATGAATGAATTTATTAACCAATTATCCAATAAAAACTGGTCATTTTAACTGTGATGCCGCCACAGGAACGATAACATGTTGGCGTGTTTGTGTTTCAACTGAATCTGCATTCAGTGGCTAAAAGGAATGCTAACCCAGCACTAAACAGATGCAGGTGATTCATGAGGAATCTCATGTACTCATACATTTCCTCCTTTCAGGTGCTGGATCTGACCACAGAGGGCAAGGAGGAGGTTTTTTATGGACCAACGCTGCCGTTTGCCTCCAATGGGATAGCAGCTTGTTTCCTCCCGGCTCCTTACTTCACCTGCCCAAACCTACAGACTCTACAAGTACCCCATCACAGAATAGGTGCCGTTTGAAGCACTAATGAACAAAACCTCATGAAACACCAACACCGGACAATGCTGGAGCCTGGATTCTATCAAATGTCAGTGTTTTCATGTGGCTGACAAAAGTTCATCTGATCATTGTAATCATTGTGTAAGCTGCCATCTCTGCCACATCACCTTGCAGATTTACTTCAGGCCTAAATGTAATAACTATACTTTCCTGATCTATGAGAGCCACGTCATCCAAGCTTCCAGGAGACTGTAAAAGCAGCTGCCTCAGTGATACAGCATAGCTGTTGTTTCCCAAAAGACTGAGACTCTTTTCACGACATCCACTGAAGGCTCAGTGAGCAAAATGAAGAAAAAAATAATTCCCGAGGGATTATAATTCCCTAAAAAGACATGAACAAAATGCCAATCCTATTACCAATATTAAGTAACACATAGGAAGCAGACACCGCTGAATGGCTCAGTTGTCCACAGGAGTTCAAAGAAATTGTCCTTTATAACCCATTCTAGGCTGGAAAAGCTTTTCTCTGTAACATTTCCATCAAACCTCTGTCATCACTTTGTGGCTGTGTAAAGCATGAGGATGTTTTTATTTCAGATGTCGACAAAGGCTGTGTTCTCATTGGCTCACATGTATTTTGAAAATACAGATCAGGTTAGCACATGTGTCGGGCCTGAGACCGAAGCTAACCAGTGCAGAAATAACTATTTCTATTCAAGCAAGAAAAGAAAAACACTAGGTTTTTGTGCTGCAGCGCCGACTATTGTATATGTGACGTTTATTTTTATGCTCAGGAGCTACGATTGTTTATGTGCTAATGAATGTCTGGTCATCATTCAAAGATTTTCTGTTATTATTTTCCAAAGTGTATAGAATTATTAGAACTCTAATAACACTCTCTTCATGCTGATCAAAAAAGAAAAACACTTAGACCAAATGAGAGAAAATGTGATCCCTGCACTTTCATCTCGTCTGTCCATAAACATGTCCGACAGTGATTTCACAATAAATAAGATATAAATATCCACCAGTTGAAAGTCTTTTATCAGACCTGTGAACAGCCATGAAAGGAAGACGGTGATTTTGCAAAAATAGATAACGAACACTAGTTTAAAGCATCACCACTTCCCGGTTTTCCAACCAAATCTGTCGCTGCAGAGAAAAGGAACACGATATAGCAGAAAGCTGCACGGATAAAGGGATGTGTTGCAGTTTGATGAGGCTGGAAAATGACTGGCAATGACAGAAAATGGGACTTGGTGATTGTGGGAGACAGGAGTGAGAATTCATGTGATTAGGTGCAAACTAAAGCCGGATTGCAAGAGATTGCTGTGACTTGGAAAGGCAAGAGAGGATTGGAACAAACAGTACTCTTTTTTTTTTTTTTTTTTCCTGCTCCTGAACTCTCCGGGCTCGCCCACGACTGTCATCAAATCTGTAATTCAGAGCGCCAACTGAGCAGAGACAGATCCAGCACCTGATATGAGCACAAGCAGCCTCCCTACTATACAATTAAGTTGGCTATTATATCATTGATCCACATTTTAATTTAGTATTAAAAGAATCTGCCAAAACAAAATGCACTTCTTTACTGTCTTTACATTAGGCTCACGGTTTGTGATTAAACACGCTTGTAGGCTTGTGAACTGGCATCCAGTGATGTGAGGTGTATCACTATAGACACGTTAGAAGTCAACGTAATGTACTGTTGTAAACAAGCTGATTATTAATTTGTATGTCTGTGTCTCAGCTGATGAGATTAGAGGATTGTGGAGATAGCTGAAATAGATCAGGGCTGCACAACATTGGAAAAAACACATCACAAACTTTTCCTGCAAGATATCCTACATACATATAGATGCTGAAATGACATCTTGTGTAGCCCTGTCATAGATCACAGCATCCAGCTGTCAGGGGTTTGAACACAACACAAAATGAACCACACAAGCTTCAGCACATAAATGATTCATTACAAATCAAAAGTTGTTGAGAATCAACACTATTATAAACAAGGATAATCAGACGTGTCCATAACTTCTTACATCCCTGGTATTGAAGATGTTTCACACATTCAGTCTAATGTACATCATCACAGCTCTGGAACTGTTCTCTTGGTTCAATGAACAAAATGCTTCCTGGAAAGTCTTTTTTTAAAAACTTCAGTCTGCTTCCAAACTGGATATTTCAGCTTCCCCACTCTCCCCAAGGAGGCGCAGCACCTTCTTGTATGAACTCCTGTTACACAGAGATACGGAGCGGTGAGTGGACATCTTCATTCAGCCAGTGTGCAACATTCTTCCATTGTCTAGACGACTTTAAAAATAGTTGAGTGTGATGGAGACGGATGTGAATCATGAGTGCTCACCTCAGGGCGATGTTCTTGCCCACTCCTCTCTTGTGCTCGGTGTTTCTCAGGCTCAGAGACAGTTTGGGAATGAGTGCCTGAACCACAGACGGATCTAAGACAGCCACCGTCTCCAGGACGCTGTACACCTGCCTGTCGTAGACTCCAGCGCTCTCCTCCACCAATGACCTGAGAGCATTGGAGACAAACAGTAAAAGGATTAAAACGTGTCTTTGTGCATTAAAATCTGGCTGCAGCACAGGTGTGTGCAACATCAGCAGACACTGATGGTCATTACTGTAAGACAGAGATCATCTGGTCACATGGCCCCTCTGTAGACGCAGTTGCACATCGCTCAACCACAAGCTGCAAGGTATCCGCACTCGTCTTCCTCACTGGACAGAAAAAACAATGAAGCCCTTCAGTATTCAGGTTCGTATTTGTACCAAAGTGAGATTGGATGAAACTTCCAAACCCTCCAGAGTTCGTATTTATCGTATTTTAGGCTGTGGTATAACAGAGCATGTTCAGATACAGCAGCACTCCAGAGCTGTTCGACATGTGATCTCATCACACACACTACAACATCTTCCCATCTACCCATGGGCCAGAAGTGAAGTTACTCAGAGAACTGCGGTTATGTAGATAACTAGGAGGAATCTTTAGTAGTGTTAAATCTGGTTGCTCCACTGGGTCCCAGATGGGTTCATCAGGACACTCAGAAGACCCATCTAGTCTACACGAGGTCAGCCAAAATGATCCTATCGCAGATGTTTTAAGATACTCCTCCATTTAACGGGCTTGTGATTATTTGTTTATCTCACCCTGAGGTTCGTTGACCAGCATCAAACAGCGCAGCAGACAGGGGAGGGGCAGCGTGACGAGGGTGGGGTCTGAGTCACCATTTCGTCTCAGAAGCTCCAGGACGAATATCAGCAGTGATGCTAGGCGAGGAGGAGGGGCGTGACCTTTGAACCGCAGGAAACACTCACTGTGGAACAGGCAAAGCACACTTAAATAAGCAGTCCTTAAGAACTGCAAACAGTATGACTCCCAAGTCAATGGGGAGAAGGTTGGGGGGGGGGGGGCTGACAGACAATGTCCAAGTTCTAGGGCCGTACCAGAGCACCTCCAGGATGGTCCTCCTCAGCGCTGCTCCCCTGGCGTTTGGGTGGACCTCACAGGCGCTCAGAAGCACCGGGTGGTTGGAGATCACGCCCAACGAAGGCGAGGCAGGAAGGAAATGGTCCAAATATCTGCGGGTAACAGAGTGGAGCTGCTGCCTCAGATAGACGCCCTGAGACTGAGAGACGCTGGAAGCTACAGACAGACCCTAGAGGAAAAGAAATTTAATTTGTCTGAAAGGAAATGTGACTTAACTTCAGGTGCGAGAGCTTAAAGAGTTCTTGTGTTTCAGTTGATTTGGAACCTGGGTCCCCACTGCTTGCCGTTACCTGTAGATACAGAGGCAGGCTGTCCCTCAGGGCCTTGTCCTGCTGTGTGATGTTGTGGGGAAGCAGCAGCACGTCCACAATGCGAAACAGCAGCTGCTGGGCCTTGGAGGTGGCCAGCAGGGGGCTCCAGTGCTTCACTATGCAACCTGAGTCAAAAGAGAAAGCTCCCAGGGTCAACTGAAATGATTGACACCACACTAAACACACACCTGAAGCCTCACTGAACATGTGACGCATTCGACTCTATGAGCTCTACTCTTACCAACAGCCCAGTAGGTCAGCTGTAGGCCATCTTGGTTCTTGCTGACCAGAGCAGGTTTAATGTATTTCATGATGTCACCAATGTAGTCCAGGGCTCTGGTCACCATTACTGAGCGCTCAGACAGAACCTGCAGCCCACAATACACACTGCTGACAGCCTGAAACCACAAAAACACAGATATGAAAGGAGATTTATGGAGACATTAGCATGTAGATACAGGCTGCTATTGTTAACGATATGCTCAGCAGACTGGATCAAAGCGGTTAGGATACGTTTTAGTAATATACACTGAGTAACATCAGACAATCTACTCAAAAGAAATTCCTCCACAGCTAACAGCAGCCAACACCTGACCATGTATCTCTTACAACACAAAATCCAATTTATTTTCACACATTAATTGGATGTTTACTGCTGTGGACAGGTCAATAAAGGCTGCAGTGTATTTTAGCCCAGGGAGCATGTGCTACCTTGACAAACATCTCCAGGACTGAAGTTGGCTCCAGCCTGGAGGCCGTTGACTGGAGACCGGCTCGCTGCAAAAGACTGTCCACCTCGGGGAGCCTCACCACGAGTCGGGTCAGTTCACACAGCTGCTCCTCAAAGGCCCGACCTGGGAACAAGACCTTCTGTCTGTACTCATCCTTCATAAAGAGCTCATGTAAACTACTGGTTTACGTCATCTAAAGCGAAAGTGTAACATCAGCAGTAAAACATGAGATACCAGCGGTCTCCACCCCCAGCCATGAACGTTCATATGATATGAAACACATGAAATATGGATGTTATCTCTCCATGTAGACTCTGTGGCGTTACCTGTCCTGGTCTGAGACCCGTCTGGGTTTTTGTGGAGGTGTTGCTGCAGAACGCAGCGGAACCAGGCTCTCACCGACAAACTTTGTGATGAACCGGACCTGACAGCGGCAGAATCGGCGCTTAGCGAGGACATCAGCTCACTGGGAAAGACACCATCATGTCATGTAAATATGAAGTGAAAACCAATGGGATTGACTGGACTGTACTGTTGATGGAAAAACAGTTTAGAAATTTGTGAATGGCAAGTTCAAAAGTTCATAAATGAAAAGTTTTATTTTTCATCTTCTGACAGGAGAATCCTTCAAACCAAAACCACACAAGCACTAAAATAAACTTGTCTCTAAAACACAAGAAAGCCCCCTCCGTCAGATTCCTTCAGTTTTGTGATTCTGGGTCCAGAGCGCGACAGGGGGGGGTGAACACTTGTGACTAAGGTCTGGTGATTTGATTTCTTTTCTGCATGAATGAAACCATTACCTGCCTTTCTAGTTGCACAATGATAAATAGCACATAGTGCAGTGAATGGAGACTTGGCAGGTCGGTGCTCTTCAACAATAAATAGGACTGTCCTTGTTCTGGCTTTATATTCAGGACCAGTGCCTTAATATTACTTGGCAGCGCCTGAAGAGGACCGTAGAGGGTGAAACAGTCACGTCGTTTGACAACCTTGAGTGTAATTTTGAAGATGCACTACATTTCAAATTCTGTTTAGAGGCATGGAGGCAAAGTCTTTATTAAACCTTATTTTGATAATACCAAGGACACTCGCTGTCTACTATAATGAGTAGATATAACCAAAGACACCTACAGGGTTTGTTGAAAACAGCGTTGTCAAAGGTTATGTACCATTATGGAGCCTGGTAGGTGACAGGTACTGAAGTGTAACCCCCCACCTATCTGACTGACCTGATCTCTCAGCATCAGAAGAAATACAATAAAAATGCTTTTCGATTGAGGCATCGGCATGAAGGATTGCTCTCAAAGGCTAACTGCACCTGTTTTGAAGAAGATGGGGAAGGTAGCGAGTCACCAGCAGGGGGTGAACCATATCATCCCAACCAAAACGCTGCATGATGGACTGCCACGGGTTGGGTTGAAGGTCCTGCGGGGCCGAGCTGGGCAGATCCAAGGCCAACAGGGTGAAACCTGAGGAGGAAATGGTTTCAGTACGGTGTGATCGCTTCAAGCACGGCTCCTAAGTTTTCATGTAGATACTTTATTCCCATATTCTGTGAATCTTTACATCAGTAAATCATATTATCCTCCCCATAAACTGCTCATGTCCTCCTCTCTATCATCACTCCCCCTCCTCCAACCCATCCCTCCATTCATCTTTTTCTGCCCAATGGGCTTCACAGACCTGCAGCAGCATCTGCCAGCTGTGCTGTGGGGGTCTGAGAGAGGCGTAGGCTGCACAGGAAGGGAAAGAAGTGTGCCCAGAGCGCCGCTGCAACCGCTAGGTGGCGCTCTTTCACCACACAGGTGGTAGAGGGAGCACCTGCCAAAGGGGTCGCTGACTGGACCCTGTGCTGATGGACCCGCCTGTCAGGACACACATGCACACACACACACACACACGCACGCACGCACGCACACACACACAAACACACACACACGCACGCACGCACACGCACCCACACACACATACACAAAAGACAGCACATAAACAAAAGACAGCACATAAACAAATCTATCTGATGCCGAATCCAAACTCAACACTCCCTCTCTTGTACAACATCCACAACCTCCAACTCCACGCGCTACTCTCTCAAATCCTCGCATCCCCGTTTTTCTCTTTCACTCCTTCCTCGTGTTTTTCTTCTCTGCTCTCCTGGGGGGATTACTGGGTGCAGCGGTGTGCTGCAGAGCAGGGTGGAGGAAGAGGTGGGGAAGGAGAGGAGGATATTCTCGGCGTAGAGCGAAGACTAAAGCTGATCCCCTGTACACAGACTATACTTTGGCTCTTGTAGCTCATCCCTGGCCCTGGCCCCAGCTGCTAAAGCAGCCCCACAGTGGTTGGCATTAGCCCAGATAAGCAGCTGAAGGAGCTGTAATCTCATTTAGACTGGAGATGATCCTCCTGTCCCCCTCTTTGGCCCAGACGGGGGTGTGAGGGAGCGGAGTGGAGGTGTGCTGGAGGAGGAGGGAATGACAGACAAACTTCTAACCCCCTCACCGCCACCACACACTCTAGTCTGATGCTATGGCGCACGCACACACATACACACGCCCACACACACGACACACACACACCTTCGCAATGCCTTCCCTTCTAGCAAGGTTGCATCTAATCCAGAGAGAGCTGAGACAATCGATTAGAGTCTGAATTCATTAGCCTCGTTACTGCTGCGGAATGGGCCTTTCACACCCATCAGCCCTCATTGTACAAGACATTGTCAGAGACCCCACTTAATCCTCCTCATTGCAGCATTTTACAATGTACACACACTCACACACATGCCAACACACTATCAGGGACCTGGTTTAACCCTTCCCTTACCTACATGAAATAATAATCTTACTGACAGATGCATCAAACACTCACCAGCATCCACTTTATGTTCAATATGGTCCACGTAGCACCATCAAACAGTGTAGGTATTACTGATGCTAATTCACTATTTAGTAACCCAAGAGTAGTTGTCCTTGACTTTTAAGAGAAAGGCTCGATATCTCAATTTTTTTTTTAATGTGGACAAAGACAAACGCAAAGGCAGGGAGGCTTGTATTTTTTCAGGGCAAAGAGATGGGGATTAATTGTTTGTGCCGAAAACAGATCCAACACAGCGTTCCAAGGCCAGCTCACCTCATCAACCAGTGACAAACCCACACCTCCCACATCAGAGGGTCATGGGGAGGAATAAAAGCAAGGAATTATGCCTACCTCTGGTTTCTTCCCTCAGCACCATGGCAATGGCTATCGAGACTGAATGTTCGGACACAACGCCTCAGTCATTGACAAAATAATTCCTTTAATGTGTGCAGATTCCACACGACTCTCAGTAGACATAATGATCCACAGGCTAAATTTGCCAGTCTACATAATTGCCCATTAATTGTGTCACAGAAAAAAAAAGCATTAATCACAAAGAGATACCCAGAATTGCCAGGCTGAAGAATTATGGTTAATTTGTCGGAACAGATTTGAAAGAGAGAACATGTTTATTTTGTTTTTTTGTGTGTGCTAAATGGGTCAGTGTGGTCCAAGCCGTAACACCGAGGGGCTGGGAGTTCACTTCTCTTTTCCCTTTGCCATAATTGTGCAAATGTATGCCCTCCAACCCCAACAACTGAGATGGGAAGTTTGGGAATTAGCATGGCTAATGAGATATTATGTTATGGAGGCTCTGCATTGAAATAGCAGCGTTAGGTTGGTGTGTCCCTTTTGGTGTGTGGGCAAGTGTGGAAACGGGTGTAATTGTGCAGGGTAGAGAGGGAGGGAAGTAGACGCCAGACAATTTAATCATACACCTACATAATTCAGCAACACTTAACTTTAACATGCACTTATTCTAGTGTTTCAACTCACTGATTAACCTTTTGTAAGTCACTGTGACAGTATTATTTTCAATGCTTAGCAACACGGCAAAGGTATATTTCTACACTATAGTGTAAGAATTGTTAATGAAATTGCAGACACATGGAGAACTAAAGCAGTTTAACCAGTACCAGATCAGGGACTGAAAACACGCTGATTTATACTCTTTGAATCAAGATGTTTTTAAATCAGGTGTAATTCCTGTGTTTAGTTTCAGTGCTGAGAAATGAAGCCCACCAACTTGCTACTAGCTAGTACTAGCATGTGGACACTGCCTAGCCAGAAATTTAGCTCCTCCTTCTTGTCAACCAAGTTTTGGCCGGTACCACAATGAAGGCCTTCCAGAGGGAGATTTCCCAGTTGCCTTCAGCGAGCCACGCCGTGATCTTTGGCTGCACCTGCTCCTGACACGGGGCGGCTAGGCTCTTGTTCTTAATGTGGTGTAGGATGGTGCTAGAACAGAATAGAGGCCTCAGTCTCTGAGGGAAATGATGAAAAACTGGACTTTATTCAGTTTTAACTGTGAGTCTGGCAATAAAATATCCACATAATTTCCCACAGACCTTCTGGTCTCACCTGATTTGAATATGCTGCTTCTGTTCCCCCCTTTCCCCTTTGCACATGAACAGAGCGTTTCATCTGGGGCCCTGTGGATTGTAGCTGCAGTCGGCTGTGTAACAAACACCAGTGTCCCATGGCTGAACCCATCCTGAAGCCTCACTGACCATCGTCAATCATCATGCATGCAGCACTGCCACCGTCCTCCAAATAACAGGAGGTTCCACTGAGGTTCCCCCGGGCCTGTAACTCTACTCAGGGCTCCACCAGCACCTGTTGAGGGTGACTTCGGCCACCGGGTCCTCTGAGACAAACAGGGGCCTGAACATAACACACAGATTTCACAGGCACTCATTCCTGCAGACAACAGAGTCTACCTATTGACAGTTTAGAGGTCAGAAGTGCATTAGAGACCCCTCTTTTCTGCTGCAAGCCACATCAGATTTAAAAAAACCTTAACTTGCCCTGGGTCAGAAATCATTTGTAGAATGTATCCACTGTGAGGAAGCAGCAAAAGAAAAGAAGGAAAGGAACTGAAAGGAAGGATGTACTTAGATCTGCCGAGTCTCACCTGAGCTGGTCAAGTATGGTCTGCAAAAAACTCAAGGCCGAATTCAGCTCTGAAAGGCGGCACGCAGGCAACAACCAATCAAACCCTTCGTTGAGCAGCTTTTCCTCTGATAGACTGAGGCTGGAACTGGTTTCGAACAGTTCTGCCACCCCCTCCAGGTATGAGCTGAGGGGTCCCCAGAGGGCAAGTTTGCGAGACACGTCTGTGTTCTTATTGTAGAACTCTTTGGCCGTCTCATTAAAGGAGGAGGCCAACCAGGAAGCCTGGGCGCCAACATCAAGACCTCTCTCCTGGAAAAAGACAAAAAAATAATCATGGACCAGAGGAAAAACTTTTTCTATGCCAAGCTTGTAACAATGTAGATCTAGAGGACATTCCTGATTAACACACACACCCGTATTAACATCAGCAGCGATAGCTGTCCTCTCCAGACCAGAGTACGGTGCCCCGTGGGGCAGGTGGAGGGAAGGAAGCCTAGTAGCTCACAGGCTCTGCCAGCTACATCCTCCAGCTCCACCTGCCTGGCCACCACCAGAAACAGCAGCAGAAAGTTCATCAGGCCCGCCTCCGACAGCTCCTGCATCTTCTTAGCGGAGAACTTAGAATAAATCCTGGAAACAAATGATTTTGAAACATGGCACAGGAGGGAGAAGTGAGTCGGAGACGAGATCACAGTGTTTATCTATTGATTGGAGGCAATGAAATTGTTAAAAGTTTCACTAATAAACAATTTAAAATCTTATTTACTTTCTCTGAACGTCTCGTCTGAAATTATTCGCTCTATTGAAACCCCTCGACTTTAAATCCTGATTACCTGAACTACCACACCACCTGCCTCCATCGCCCTCTCAGCTCCACAGGAGAGACCCAGTGTCTGTGTGTGTGTATGTGTGTGTGTGTGTGTGTGTGTTTGTGACAGAGAGAGATAGAGAGAGAGAGAGAGAGAGAGATAGAGAGAGTAAGTAGGATGTAACAGCGTGCTGGGTGGTTCTCTCACCCAGCACGCTGTTACATCCTGCAGGCACTGTGGAGAAATGCCTTTAAAGATCATGTTAAATGTCAGAGACACTCAGACACACAGCAGTAGGCGCTCGGTCGCTCTCTCTACAGCCAAACCAATTTACTGCAACACCAGCGAGAGATCAATAAAACCACACACACACACACACGCACTGTCACACATCCAGCTCGCTGTTTGCCTGCCTGGCAGGGAAACACAGAAAGCTATAGCCCTCCCCCGTTTACAACCCACCTCCCAAACACAGCCTCAGACCAAACAGGTGAGAAGTATGACTGATAAAAAAGGAGTCGAGAGAGGAACCGGGAACGTCCAGGTTAATGCTGAAATCTGTTTAGTTCCACCCACAGAGGACTTTAAATGGGGAAGGTGGTCAAGCTTGCAGTCAGAGCGCGACGGGAGGGAGATTTAAATAGATGAATGAGTAATATGTAACAGGAATATAAGCAGCGCTCTGAAAAGCAGCACTGGGGATCGTCTGTGTTCTCCCAACCTGCCTGTCTGTTTATTCTGGACAGCTTTTTTTCCGGAGGCAAGCAGATGCTCCTAACTCTCCGTGATGGAGATCAACATGCTCGTCGCGGGCGTCCCACAGAGCCCGGCCAGGAGCAGGAACGCTGCCGGAATGGTGTAGCTATACAGTGAGTACTCCTCCTGAAGGGGGGGGGGGGGGTAGCGGAGAGGGAGGTGAAGGGGATGAGGGGGGGGGTATCTGGACTCGTCCCAACCCGCTCTGACTGCTGCCAGACTGCCTACCACCCACATCTCCCCACCGCCCAAGAGCCTCTCTCAATCCGTGTTGGAAACCAACACAGCTCCGTTAAGGCGAATTAACCGCCACGCTCATTAGATAATTAGCCCCCATGTCTGCGGCGCTACTGAGCACATTCTAGACAGAGGGAAGTCATTAGGCAGATTTATCTACGGCTGTCTCTCTCTGGCGCCCGGCCGAACTGGGATTTAAGACGGTCCGTCGCTCGCTTCTCACGGTGCACGTTTGCTTGTGATCTTTCCTCTCTCCTGTCTTACTTTCTTTCACAAAAACACACTCTCTGTCCAGCCAACGTCCTGCAGACTCTAAGTTCATGTCACTGCTCAAGGGAGCAGGTGCAGTGTGTGTGTGTGTGTGTCTTTTTGGCACTGGTCTGGGCTGAAGAGCAGGTGGTTGACTCCTGAGACACCTGCTTCACTGGGGGGCCTGAGTAAATATCAAAGACACACTGGGAGTCTGCACTGCACCTGGCACCAACACAAACAAGACTGAAATGCATGGTAGTGTGCAAACACACATGTTGTTTGTGTGCTTATTCAAGTATGCACCTACATTTGCGCATACAAATCTAAACGCTACGATAAACATCACAAATTAGCAGACTGAGAGAAAACAAAATGCTGTAGAGTACTTCTGATCAGAAATAATTTCCCATAACTTCCATTACTTTATAAAACTTAACACTACAGTGTGTGGAGTCAGCTGCCTGGCACCAAGACCTAGTTATCATGATGGAAGTGAAGGTGAAGGAGTGAGAACTGCGAAGCCTTCCAGCCTCCCATCCACCTCACCTTCCTTTGATCTGTCTCTGGGGGACTCCACCAGCCCTGTCCTGGGCGAGGCACAGCGCCAGCACCCGGAGGAAGATGTGGAAGGAGTTGGCTGAGCGGTAGAGCTGGGTGTGTCCTGGACAGTGAAGGGGAGAGGGAGAGCAGCAGCTGCGTGCCTGATCCAACAAAGCCAGGGGAGTCTTGTATAACGTGCCCAGGCCAGAGATCCCCAGCCAGGGTACGCTGAAGGAAGCATTCTGGGATGGAAGGACAACAAAACGTAGCTGTACTGTACAACCGATTACGTATATCTAAGTTAATGTTTCTTCAGCAAAGAAAAATTCATTCTGTATGAAGTTTACAGGCAAATTACTTTATTATTTATCAGCTGTTTGTTTAATGAACAAACCACAGAGATGTTTAAATAGTTCAGTAGAACAGATGTGAAGTTGTGTTTCCACATTGTACACAAGATGCTACTTTTAACTCATTGGCTGCCAAAGCTTCGATCCCTTTCGGTGGACTTTCTCCGATGCTCCAGACATTTCTCTGTGTTTTCTGTCTGACCGATCACAACATGCTTTCCTCAGAGAGACACCGTTTTCGCTCGCGGGTGAGCTCTGACATGTTGCAATGTGAGCCGCCGTAACTTTTCTGTCTCCCTGTGATTCACTATCCTCTGTACTGTAACTGGATCACGTGAAATTCCATGATAAGAAGCCTGATTTTCACTGACAAGCTCCATCAGACTGTCCCCCAGCCCTCCCCATTGAAAAAAAAGTAACTGACATCTATAGACGTCAATGTCATCCAGTGACTTAAATGACTATAATAACTAAAGATCATTCATCATGAGAGATGTATTTACAATTCAGATATCGTTATAAGGCTGCGCCTACCTTCACAGACTTATTTTACCAGTAGAGTCACAATGTTTTTCGTTTTCTCCTTGACCAATCTCAAATTAGATCCAAAAATATAAGAATGACAGCTGCAGTAGCTCAAAACCCTCCAGTTCAGCCACAGGAGATAGTAGCAGCTGGTAAAACTAGTAATGGTGTTACATTGGGGGAAAACACTTGTGAAATCCGTGGCACTGAGCTATTCAGACTGTTCTCGTTTGATGTGGTTACTGCAAACAGCCGACAAATACTTTATTTTACTAATAAATCTAATAAAAAAAGGGGGTTGAATCACACTTATTTCAAATATATCAGAATGGCAGCCAAACATAAATTGTCAGCTGTGATACATTCTGGATCAGAAAAGAGCATTTTCAAAAGATGACCCCAGGAAAACTGAAAATGTGTCCCCACATAACCCGGAGGTTCATCCTAAACTTGAGATGGTTAGAATGAGGAAAGAAAGTGTTTGAATAACATCTGTATGACAATAACATCTGTATTGAGTTGTTCTCACCAGATTCCTGCTGTAGTAGTCCCAGAGGGTGGAGACGGCGCTGGTGCTCGGATCCCACAGCAGACATAGACTGAGACAGCAGTGGACATGCATCCTGACTTGTTCTTCTGCAAGACCTCCCTGTGAATGAACAGTTTCATTTACTAGTGAAGGTAGGGAATCCATTGTGTAATTGTATAAGCAACAACCAGGAGTGTTGACCTTGGGGTTACAGGTTAACCTGAGCAGCTCTTCCACAAAAGTCCAGTTATCCCCCAGATGGCTCTGTGACTGCAAATTTAAGATGTAAATACATGAAACATTGGTGAAAAGTCAGGTTTAAGACTAAATTCAGGACAGCTTGCTTTCAGGGTAGCTGTTCTACTCAATACAGAGGCTCTGTCACAGTCTAAGCACTGTTTTCTCTAGTTTGTCCCTTTAATTACCCAATTTCCATTAAAGTGTCAAGACAACTTCATTTTCAAGACTCAAATGACACCTTAAAAAGTCGCTTGGAAGACAGGTGAAATATATTTGAATCTACAATGTTATTAAAGCATGGTTTACTACCTCAATGGATTACATCTACTTAGAAAGGATTTTAGTGCCATAAAAGAAAATACATTTGTTTTTCAGTCTAGTCCATTAGATCCTGAGTCTATTTTGGCTGTTTTTTGAAATACTTTTGATTTTGACTCAACAGTATATACCACGTAGAAAATGTTAAACATGCCCATGCTTGGTATAAGTATAAGTGCACATTTATACTCTAAGAAACATTTTCTACTATCAAATTAAATCAATCATATCTTTGGTTTCCTTGGTCTGTCAGTGCCAAATAAAAACTGGGAGAGAATTTCAAATCCATGCTTTCAAGTAAAGTTGAGGGCAGTGCTCCATGAGATTTTTTTTGTGACAGCGCTTTAAAGATGCTATGTGACGTGATCTGATCACACAAGCAAGATCATCAGCCTCACAGAGCTAGAATCTTAAAGTTTCAGTAGCATCAGGTTCTCACCTCAGTGTCCAGAGTGCCATTACGACAGTACTGGCCTAGCACGGATAAATGACTGACCAGCCACCAAGTGAATCCAAGAGGGTCCATGCAGTGTGTGGGCAGGCCGGTGAACTGCTCCGCTGCTGGCATCCTCAAAACCAGAGGCCTCAACAAAGAATTCATGTAGCTCCAAAAAGACTGGCAAGGAACACACATTTGTTAATTTGGCATAAATGAGGTCAGATTTTATTGTATGGGTGTGAACATACTGTATATGTGTGTGTTTGTGCATGTACTACCTGCGTATGCAATACTTTATTCCTGTGTTCCACGAGGTGCATGAGCAGCACCCACAGCTCTTTGGTGCATGAGCAGAGATAATGATGGCTGTTCAATGCTTCTGTAGGCCTCACCTAAAAATCAGCAGAGTCAGTTTAACACAGAATGCTTTCAGCTGCAGCTCTACTTGCAATTAATTCATCACTGACATAAAAAATATACAATTCCTGTGATTACAGTTTTAAATAACACACATAAGTGCATGTAAAATATGCTATAGCATAATCATGTGAGATTGTTGCTGTCAGAGAACATTTTTCTGCCCTTAAAAGAATAACATTCTAGGGACATTTCACGTCAAAAGGCAAAGTTATTATCAGTATTTGCAATCTGCAACTTCCACCAAGTATTAAAGGCTGTCATGAACATATTAAACTTCAGTATAGCAGGTCTGAGCGGGGAAAAAACAAGCTTGAAATACCACAGTACGTTTCAACAGGAAGATATAATGAGCTGTGACTAGACGCCCACCTTGCTGTATTTGCCAATGGCCAGACCAGTGAGGTCACACAGCAGACTGCACAGGTGCTCTTCAAACAGACTGCTATCAGTCAGGTTCTCTCCAGTCAGGTTCACAAACTGGTGGGCGTACACCACCTGGCCTGCAGAGATGAACCGGTAAAATGACAGACGGCCTGTTTCCGTGATTATAACTCTGTATGAACTGAAGGTCAGGCTGTTGCTAACTGCGCTGGCTGTTAAAAGTCACATTTCAGGTACAACCCCTTAAACTGTCTTCTAGGACGAGAGCCAAATGTTTTAGACGGACACGTTTGATGATATTATCCTTCGATTTAGTTTGCAAGTCCTGTCATCAGACTATTGTGTAGAGGCACATTGCAATGTTGTTGCTTAAATTATAAAATCATGCAGCCTCTACGCAACACTTCTATGCTTTCAGGATATCCGGAAATGTTGCTACCATATAATGTTTTACAGTGTTTACACTGAAGGGCTTTCCAATAGTATAACAGTGTTAATGTATAGTTTACCTACGATATTCAAGTCACAGCCTACATGTTTCCAGTTCCTGTCTAAAAAAGGATTTGACAATTACCTTGCATCTTAAGACCAAGCAGGTGAAGGATCTCCAAGACTGACCAGTGGATGTCAAGATGAAGATGCAATAAATGCCACGAGGGAGGGAAAATCTGTACAAGAAACAGAACACGGTCAATGTCAGCAGCAGAAAAGTCAACTGACAATACTTTGTCCATTATAGTAAGATGTTAGGTGGTAGAAACACCTCAGGGTCTCATGAGTCGCTCCTCGTGACAGTTTGAACTCTCCTTTTCACACAATCCCACACACACACACACACCTACCTTTCCCTGGTTAGAGATTGTGAGGGAACTCTGAACGTTGGCGGGCAGGTCTTTGAGTCGACCTATGAGGAGAGTGATGCCTAACAGCTCCTCCAGAAGAGCAGAAGGTAGCTGCTCTTCCAGCTCCTCATAGGGGTGTAAATGATCTGAATCCATGGAGCTGGAAGGTTCCAGGTACCTGAACATTAAAAAAAAGACAAGCCAGCAATAAACAACCAAAGTAATAGTGGATAAACAGACAGCTTTCTAATACAAAAGTAAAACGTTTACATGAGAAGCACACCCACAATTAAATTTATAGTCACCTGTGCAAGAAGACTTTGACGTACTGGAGAAACAAAACACACTGCTGTCTCAGGTCCTCTGCTTCATAGTGGAGGCTGCCAGCTTGACCTTCAACACATTAGGGACACATAGCACATTCCAGTCTTCATGAACCTCAAGTTACACATGTCCAAAACAAATGTATTCTATAGTTTCCAAAATATTCTACTTGTTTTTAAATGTGTATGGAAATTGTTGGAGAGCCAGCTGTTAATGACATGTTGCAAAACAGTACCAAAGTCATGCGAGCCGGACTGGACCAGAGTCTCTAGCCTGTAAACCTTTTGTCTGGAATACAACAGAGACCACGTCAGTTCAGTGACATTTATATGTTAGTTAAAAAGTAAAACGGCTTCGTTAAGAAAGGAAAATCACTTCCAGACTTTTCAAGTATTGGAAAAGGGTTTAACATGGATTTGTCAACATATTTTAATACCGAAACTGCGTATCATTTAACAGAAAATTTTACTAATTGTGTTTCACATGTTGGTTTACCTGAGCAAACCAAACAGTAACTTTGTGGATTCCACCAGTGCGGTCTCTTTTACCCAGGGGAAGCCAAATATCTCCACTGTGTCTGTGTCGTACTCTGCGGGAGCCGGGTCAAGACGTAAAAGCAGCCTACAAATAGAATGTTGGTGAAGTGAGGCAGGAGTTTATACTTCTTCATTTTGCCACTAAAGAATCATAACAGTTGAATTACAGTCACTCAGAATTATCAATGCACTGTATGTTGCTATCAATACTTTTCACTGGTGCATTTTTTCTGAGACAGACTTAAAGGTGCAAACTCTGCATCATGGTGAACTAACAGTGACTGTACCGTTTCAGGGAGCCTCTGGCAGCGTAACCCTCAGCGGACAGAGCTCCAGTGGGATCCTCTTTTGTTTCTGAGCAGCAGAAGCATGGCGGTCGAGCTGCCATCAGCTCACATAAACTGTCTGCTGCAAAGGGAGAAACTGGTGGGGTGAGGGATTGACTGAAATCATCTGCCATGGTGGAGGTCAGCGCCACCTTGAATGACAAAACATCAGACAAACACACAATAAATATATCTTTACTATACATTACATATCCTGATATTGACATATATAATGTAGAATAGAATAGCACAAACCAAAAAAGCAAGCTGTCATTTTCCAGAGCTGTATCCCGAGTATAATATAATATAAAATTAGGGATTTCACGTTCTGCAGATTAACCTCTAAAGTCTGGTAACCTGTGTTGCTTTAGATAACATAGTAAACTATTAAACAACGCAGTTCACTGAACGCAATTTGTAAAATCTCTCACACCGCGTGTAGTTGATCAATTTCTCCACAATGTGAATATTTGTCGGTAAATAAAGCGACATCACAGTTAACGTCGTGCTACGTATCTAGTAGCTAGTAATGTACATTATCTGTCGAATTTGCGAATTGAGTTGAAGTTAGCAACGTTTAAATGACATTTCAGGATTTCTAATGAAACCAAACTGAACACACCAGTTCCTCCAGAGGCTAATTTATTAATAAAATATCGACAAACCTCTTTTCCTCTTATTTACGGGTGGAACTGTCCTCAAATGTTAAACCGACACAGAGACAACACAGCCGTCATTCCGTTGTTTGGGTGTTCGGTGGCTCCCGCGTGAGTAGAGCGCATGCGTGTAATCACGACGCGAAAGACGATTGGACGAAAGTTTCAAAGTGGGCGTGGTCACATCTTTTTTTTTCCCCAGACAGAACAAGAGAAGTCACTGTAACGTGTTTCCGCGATCGCATCATCACACCAGGGAGCGTCCCATTACCAGCTATTTGTTCTGAAAAATAATAAATTAAATGTCCTGAATGTAATACTGACAACACTGAACTGCGTTTTATATCAGGAATGAGAATAACGTTGACGTTATTGAACTTTTGTAATTTAAAATAGACATTTTGTCAAACTTGGAGCGTCAATTGAAGTTAAATTTCACACATACTGTAAATTTTCTTTGACGCGGATGAAAAAATAAAATAAAATCCCTGAAATCCTAAATAATGTCTGCATGCGCTTTTGTCGCCATTCAGATGACTTAGTCCACTGAATAATATTACCTGCTCCATACCTGTTTGTGACTTTTTCTTTTCGTGTCACTGCAGGGGTTCCGCCCAAAGAAATTCATGATAATGCAGCAGTTTAAGTCGAATTTTATCCACGCTAAGCCTAATTTCCATATGCAGATCTGTCTCTCCCAACAGTCCCTCTCGCCATCACACCATTTCTTGCATTCGAATGCTCACATCTTAACAAAATCCGCCACACGTCGTGGATGTGCTCGATTTGTCGACTTCCAGTTTTTTTTGTTTTTTTTTTATTCTGCACGTTTGACGTGTCAAGTAAGGACATGCATGATAGATGCCGTGTTTTGTATTATCTGCTTTGCACGATTTAATACCAGGAGTCAGTGGAGACAATAAAGATGGACGCGTCGGGTGATTTTTGTGTTTTAGGATGCAAAAGCCTCCCGCTCTGCTTTCAACAGGAGTCCGTGCGGAGGCTCTGTCGCCGGGATGGGAAAGGTAAATACTTTATTTCTAGCCACAAACCCATTCAGTTTTTTTCCAGACTGTAGTAAACACAGGGGGTAAGATTTGATCCTGTTCCACCCCCTCCCCTCACCATTGCACTGTCCCGGGTTGGATGGATTAATGCTCTAGTAGTTAGTGAAGGGGTGTCCTTCCTCTCTGTGAAAGCACATTTAATTAACTTGTTAAGTTAAGAACCTGGAGTTATGATGTAGACCTTCTAGATAATGTAGTTAACAGATTATAACAGGTTATAACCACTGTGGAAGCAGCATCTGTGGAAACATCCTTCTGAGTTGTTAAAAACACACCCACATAAGTGAATGCACAAAAAATTGTCTAAAACAACTAAATGTATTGCAATTTATTTTATTAAGTGCAGCAATGAGCTTAAAATAAAATGTAAGATAACGATACATCTCATCTGGAGTCGCTTGACACCACCTGCCAAATATCAGATAATGTCATTCAAACAGCTGCACCAGTCAGAATAGGGTCTCCTCTGTCTTGCTTGTTTAAAGGCCTTTTTTGGTCCACAAGTTCCACACGGTCATCCTTTAAACACTGGAGGTTCACAAAATGAAACGTGTTTGCTGTGAAAAAGAAAATGATCGAAACCTCATTAGAATCCAGATCAATTCATTCTGGATTTGATAAATTTTTAAGAACAACAATGGTACAATTGCTGATATTTTGCCACTGATTTGTTAATGCTTCATTAGTTTGTATCACCAAGTGAAAAAAAAATGGTCTGGATCAAAAGTCCCCAATATCTCCAACTTTGCAGATAGGAAGTGAGGAGAACTGATTTGTTTTTTCCGATTGGTTAGTTTATAATTTTCTGAACAACACAGCATGAATGCAGCAAGGTAATATCTGGGTTTGATGTGTTTACCTAACAGATAGACCAAAAGGATCGACAGTTGTTAGAAATGCTAAATTAACATATAATGATAATGTAGGAAAGCAATTGCAATGGACATCCTCTGAGAATTTTAGTTACTGCCTTCTCGACACTGCATTAGAACACATTTGGTGAAGGTATTATTAATATAATGATCAAACCACACAAAATATCCCAATGTCTGGAGACTAACTGCTTCTGCACATACTTTAAAATTGCTGTATTTCCGAAGCTATCTGAACAGCGATGCAACACTTATTTGCAATGACTATATATAAAGTATTATTTGGAATGGTGTTCTTTCTAACTTATGATGGAAGCTCAACAAGAAGGTTCTGGGTTTGGATGGTTGGGCTTGTCAGTATGGAGTACCTGCTATAATCGATAATAATAATTAAAAAAACCTACAGCTGTAATATAGTGAATTGGTGACTCTAAGCTCCAGTGGCATGAATGGTTGTTTAGGTGTGTTGGCATTGTGATGAACTGGTGACTTATGTATCGTGTATCCTGACTCTCACCGATTGTCACTGGATGATGGATGGATGGATGGATGGATGGATGGAGGGATGGATGGAGGGATAGATGGATGGATGGATTAATGATGGATGGACAGACGGATGGACAGATGGTTGTGTTATATGTTTTGAGTCCCTCCGGTTGAAGGACCCACTCTGGCCTGATGCCCTTCCCAATGGCCTTGAGAGCAGTAATGAAAGTCTGTTTCACTGTTGTGTGACACTGGAAATCGTCTTGCTACTTAGGCCTGACTTCAAAACAGCCATCTATGGTTCAGCCGAAGTAATAATCTGGACATTTTAAAATAATGTTATCCTCTGACCGGTAGTTTGACCTCTGGAAATCCTGTACGATATAATTCCACCATTAACTACCCTTCTTTAAGCAGTATATTCTGAGGCCTGTAATGACTTTGCATAATGAGTCACATTTTCTTTTTTCATTGGCTGTGCTTTAAAAAAGATCTCTGTATTGTACAGGGTAGAGTGCTAGTCCTTTTTATCTCCAGAAAAAAACCCTTGTGGCTACAGTTTGATCAATTAAACTCCTGAAAGGCCCCCCTCTTTTCATTCCTCTGCTGTGAGAGGAATATAAAGTTATCAGTCTTCCCAAGCGATATGAGGACGGAAATAAGTAGTTTGTCTATAAAAATGTCCAGGTACTTTATCAGCATCCCAGTAGGCCCTGAGGCCCTGACACTGTTCAATGTGGCTCTCCCCAACTCTCTCCACCTCCCCACCCCCCCGTCTACTCCGTCTGTGCCTGAGGTCTGCCCTTCGCTGGGTGGGGTGATGCTGCCGGCTCTACATCCCGGTGGGATTAGACGGGGCCCGGGCCCCAAGCGAGCTTATCGATTTCAATCAGTAGCTTGAGAGATTGGAGCTGAACGATGCTGTAGACTTTAAACGGTGGTCAGCTGCACCGTTTGTTGTTTGGGGTGAAAATGCTGCAGGAGGAGACACTTCACGTTTGAAGGGAAGTCAGGAGAACACACACTTTACGCAGGAAGAGAGATTTCACTCTTGTTTGTTGTAATATGTGTTTTTTTTGGTGTTTTTGGATGGAAATAAACTAATAGGACCTAAGAATGTACAGTTTAAGAACATAGGCAAGGCAATTTATTAATTATGTTTCATATTTGTTTCATAAAATATCAGGAAATCCCAAAAAAGATCTCATTGCATTTGCACAGTCTTTACTTGTTGAGGGAGCAGTTCAAAATCATTAAACATGTAGTCAGATTTCACTCAAAGGTGATCTTTAATATTCTTGCAAAAGGGCTTTGGGTGTTTTTCTCGCTGTGTAGATACTGAGAGGAGTAAGGTGACAACTTTTTGTTGCATCTCTCTTCACATTTGAGTGTATGCACAAAGAAAAGACTGATAAAGTTCCTACTTCACTTAAAGATGGAAGTTAGTTCACAGTGAGAGTACCACTGTTTTCTGAAGCATTTGCATCAAGGCCAGGAGATTAAACGAGTGGGTTGGGAACTGGAGAGAGTGTGTTGTCTCGCTTGGGGCCCCTGATGCCAGAGTTCTAGCTTTAATCACACTGGGTGAAAGATTTCTCCTGGACGTTTCGCTCTGTGTGGCTACAGGTGGGTGGTTCACATGCTCTAGGTGGCGGCCGCTGTGGATTCATGCTAAAGTACAGAGGAGGTGGCTGTGGGCAAACTGTTTCACAATTGCCAACATTCAATACTTTGCTCTGACAGGATGAATCCCACACTCTTTAAACTCATTTGTGTGGTTAGATGGTATTCAGAGAGTTATGGTAATTCTTCAAACCGTAGGTGTTTGTCTTTTCTGATACAGATGTTTCTAATGTCAGAATCCCATTGGATACTCACTCGAAAACGGACTCATGTTACCAAAGTAATGTGTAACTATTTTTAAAATTGTCGTTTTCAAAGTTCAGTGTTTGTTGCCTCCAGGTCCTCATATTAATCTTTTTCTTATTTTTTTTAATTCTATTTTTGTAATTCTAATTTATTGTATTTTTATACTATTTTCTGACTTTACTGTCAAAATAAATTGTCTGTTCTACATAAAATTGAATGATTTAATTAAAAATAAAATCATCGTTCACTGCAACCCTACCTCCCTGCTATCCAGCACCATGTGCTGGTTATGGCTTTAGTGATGCAAAAGCCTTTCATAAGCATCAATGTCATACTTGTTCTACACCATCAAGCATCATGATGCAATGTAGAAAAATAGCCCAGGATTGACGTAGCATCCTAAAACACACATTATTGTGAAAATTGATAGTTTTCATTGAGCTATTTGAAAGCTGTTTCCCTCAATCAGTTGAGCTGATGCCTGTCTGCTTCCTGCAGAGGAAACCAGTGACCACAGAGGGGCATCGTGAGACCAGCCGCCTTCTACTCTGTGCTGTTTGAATGGATGAGGCGTCAGAGCTACCAGGGCTCTAGCAAAGCAGGAGTCCATACGCCGGGTGAATGCAGCATAACTTCTTTTCTCACCTCCATCTACAGGCTAGTAATTTACTTTTTCTAAATAAAGTTACTCTATTTAAAAGCTGTTAAACTAGTGACTTGTATTTCCTGTTTGAGGGATATCTGACTTTCATCAAATTACGGTTTCTAAATACATATATGTGCACCCTTATACTCCCCAGAAACACCCACTCAAAACCACAGACACACACACACACACTTCTAGCCAGGCAGCCTGAATCAACGCCTGTGAGACGCTCCTACATGTGGACCAGCCTCCAGTCGAATATCTTGAAAAGATTGGTTCTTTACCAATCAGCCCAGGTTTTAATCCGTCATGCCGAAATCTTTCGATTCGTTAGAAGAAGACATTTATCCACATCAGTACTTTAAACGGTTATTTAGGTTGGTGAGTTTGAAAATGTGTCATCTCCCTTAGAAAATGCTATAAGAAAGGGGTGGGGGGCTCTGTGCAGGACTTGGTTAGGTGGAATTCTGCTTTTCTGTGAGAGTGAGTTCAAAGAAGTGGTTGAACCAAAGAAGATGTTTTGAAATGATCTTATTCTTATTCTTTTTTATTAAATATCCACTATCAAAGATTTACAAAGTAAGGGCTCTTTTGATCTGACATCCATTCCTGTAGGATTTCTTTTATCCAACTTCCCCTTTTCAAACGCGAACACTCAACTAATCAACACAGATCCCTGGGCGTGGAGTAGTCCATCATTATGGATGGTGAAACATTCAAATATGTTCAAGTGGCTGACCTTAAACCCAGTGAGAATGAACTATAAAATGTATTGTATTTCATGTGGGCAGTGCCATTTTGCAGCAAAATAATATATCTTGCTATGAAATACTATGGTTTTATGAATTTTCTTTGTATTTCTGTATGTAATGGATTGAAACACATCGTACAACTATTAGTTCATCTCACCTGCAGCTTCCAAACTCCCCCAGTATGGCTTAATTTCCATTACATTTTGTACTTTCGTGGCTTATTTATTGCTTGATTCTGCTTTGGACTGATCATTAAAAGCTGCAGCCGTGTGTGTGTGTGTGTGTGATTATTTTGATGTATTGATAAGTGTAAAGGGGAGTGTCCGCTGGCCTGGTGTGAGGTTGTGCGACATGTCGGCTCTGGGGAACAAGGATGGAAGCTCATTTCAACCTTGGCCCTGGCGCCTCGGCTGCTGCTGCTGCTGCTGCTGCTGCTGCTGCTGCTGCTGCTGCCTGGATCATGAATAAAACATCTCTTTGACCTTTATCAGGAGTGTATTGGACAGTCCATCCCCGTCTCTCTCTTCCTCTCACCGCCTGTCTCTCTCTCTCATGGTCCCTTGTGTATGCACACAAACACCGTTGCCTCTTTCTGCTCATTCATACACCGGTCTGGAAGTAGTGACATAAACAAAAGCTAAACCCAATTTCTTATTTACTTGAGCAGCACTGTATTTATGCATACATGTGTTGGTTTGAACGGTTGTTTTACATTTAATACAACAATCCTGTGATCGGACTATGGGGTAGTCCAGTGTCAAGGCTGTGCATTGTGGGTATTTGTGTGTGTTGACCAACAAGAACAGTCAGATTCCCTGAGGTCCGTCACCAGAGGCTTATGCTAAATGTCACTGACGCCACGTCACGCGTCTGGCAAACAATCATCACGTCAAGTCGAAGCTGAGGCGTCACGACTTCTTGTGTATCATATCATTTATCATTTCTGAAAAAAAAATTGATGTGGAATGAAAAGTCGGACAAACCCAACGTCAGCTCGGGAGGACTGTGATATCTGCTGGCAATCCCGTGGTAATGCCACACGAGTGGAATGGGAATCAGATGTCTCCATGCTGGCACTCAACATACTGTTGGTTTCTTTGATTTAGTGCACGGCATCCAAGAAAATGTCATCATGTCTCTCCATTGTGAAGACTTGACATATCCATTTTGCAACTGTAAAATACAAAGAAAACAAAGTAAAAAAACCTGACATGATGTCTGCATCCCAAGTGGAAAGACGTGATGTTTGGCACCGCTTCTGCGTTTTGCAGGTGGAATCAGATGCACTGAAGCCTCTCCTACCAGTTGTTAGACTTTTGAAGGTCAACACGATTGTGTTTATCTTTTGCATTTCATTTAGGGTTATTTAAAGCAGTTTAACATTACATAGTGGTGTTGCAGTAAATGTGCAACACCATGCGGAGGAGTGTAAATAAAGTAATCAGAGTCTGCAGCACAAACACATCCAGACAATCAGACTTTGCGGTTCTGTTCATAATGATCTGTCCCAGTAGGCTAACAGTGTTGGAAGGGGAGCTATGATGTCATCGTTTTCCGTTGACACAGCAACAGTACATCAGAGTTTTCAAAAGATTACGCCCTGGAAAGTTTGCGTTTCTCCTCATCTCATCACAGTAAGATCAGGTGATGAGAAACGAAGTGGTAATTAAATGTACAGATGTAGTGCTTGTAACTATTTTGTCTGGCGTGGATTTAAATATTACCAGCAAGTCGTGAGTTTTAAATCCACCTAAGTCTTTGTTGCTGATATACGCTTGTTACAAACCGCAGACAAAGAGATGCCCTGATGAGGCAGGTAATGGCAGCCATTACTGGCGCAGGTTTTCACACACACTGAGAAAGAAAGCTGATTGCAATCTAAAATAGATGATTTAATGTTTCGCTTTATGCCATTACAAACAACAACACATAGACTTAATATTTCACACTGATTGGGAGAAAAAGTTTCTGTTTGGAGGCTATTATTTACAATAAAGCTGGCCTAGTTTGAATCACGCAGTCCTGCATTGTTTACAGGTATTATTCCTTGCTTGCTTATGAGCTCACAAATCCGATTAGAGCCAGATTAGGTCTATGTGTTGCTTTTTTTTTTCTGCTGAGATCACTGATTTAAGAATTAAGCGCTTCTCTGTGTTTGTGTGTGCGTGCAGGGTTTTTATCCTGAACTCTGACACCAGGAAGTCCCTGGTCTCCAACCAATGGTAAAAGGCTTCCCAGAGCCCCTTCCTTGTCTCCAGTGAGGCGGAATACTGCTGGCAGATTACCATATCATTACCATATCATTAGCATAACATTACTTTGGTGCTGCTTGGCTAGCTGTCTGCAGATGTGCTATCGGCTCATCGAGAGATTCAATTCCCAGTCCGCACCATGCCCTCTCCCCCCTCTTCGCTGTGTACATGCAAGGTGTGTTTTCCATCCGAGTAAAGCAGATGTAATTGAGGTAGAGCGCTGGATTTACCAGCTAAATGAAATCACACAAACACTTCCCGATCAGCCGGGGCCGCTGTCGTACACATTCATGGAGCTTCTTCTCTGAAACCTCATAGTGCTGCAGCCGATTCAGAATTTCTAATATCCTCTCAGAAATAGCCTCAGTCACATGCTAAGCTATGTCAAGCCTTACTCCGTCTGGATTACTACAGGCTGCTATGTTATGACCGTGTGTGTGTGTGTGTGTGTGTGTGTGTGTGTGTGTGTGTGTGTGTGTGTGTGTGTGTGTGTGTGTGTGTGTGTGTGTGTGTGTGTGTGTGTGTGACTGAAGGAATAAAGGCCACCATCTTCTTGCCTGCCCCTTCGTTTCCCTTTTCTGTACCTTGGGGCACCCAGTGGTGTAAAAAGGGACACCAATCCTCTAATGGTTGGAGGACAGGGCCCATTCCATTAGTCAGGGGGCCCAGAGTTCACCTCTGCTCCTCAGCGTGAGGAGGGTGGAGGATCGAAATGGAGGCAGGTGTTGGCCGGGGGCAACACAGAGGGCACTGCACAAGCTGCATGCTGGGAAATGCAGCACCCCCTCTCGTTCCACCCCTTCAGTGCCTATTTCTTGCAGAGACACAGTCCTCACACAGGCCGACTTCCTCTCACTGGCTTTTGTCCCCAATTTTAATTCATTCCCGTACGCTTTTCTCCATTTTCCTTATCTCTTGCTTCCTCAATCTCTCCCTCACACACACACACACGCACGCACGCACACACACACACACACACACACACACACACACACACACACACACACACACACACACACACACACTCACACACTTCTTCACTTGCTCTTTCACTCATGCCTATCTCCATCTCTTTCATTTTCGCTCTCTACCTTTTGCTTACTGCCCCCGACACACGCACACACACACACACACACACACACACACACACACACACACACACACACACACACACACACACACACACACACACACACACACACACACACACACACATTTATAAATGGAGAGAGGACTAGACTGAGGAATATGTGGAAAAGACGTGTTTTTCCTCCCAGTTGTGAAAATCTGATGGGAGGAAAAGGTGAAGAAGAAGAAGTAGAAGTAGAAGAAGAAGATTTTTTTTTTTGATTTTTGCAAAAACACTTTAATCTCATTCAAACATTTTGCAGTTTTACATCAGATGAAAGCATTTAAGTGCCTCAGAACATCTTTTCCAAACAAACTTCAATCACATTTAGAACATTTTACAAATTTTCATTAGATGAAATTTCAAAAACACTAAACACTCAAAAACATTAAACACCAAGAAACAAAGGGAAATACAATATAAGAATTAGTGCATTATAACAGGAAGTTTGCAAAAGTGAGGTGGTCATCAACTAAAGAAGAAGAAGAAGAAGTAGAAGAAGAAGTAGAAGAAGTAGAAGAAGAAGTAGAAGAAGAGGTGGAGAGGGAGTGGAGAAATTGTGCTACCACTCCCCTTTCTTCTCTCTCTCCCGCTCTCAGGGCTGAGATGATATATGGCTGCAAAGGCCACATGTTGGCCGTGTGATGGATTAAAGCACTTTGTAGGAAAATTACTGAGAGCGCCTCGGCACACACTAGTCGAGCCCTTAATAAAACTCTCTTCAATATTGAAATGGAGATAGAGCCAAAGAGGGAGAGATAAAGACGATACAGGAAGATGGTGGACAAGCGCAAGAAGTAGAAGGAAGGGGAATACACAAATATGCTCACATAGAATGTAGAACGGCAGTTTTTATTACTTTTGGATTTGTTTGAAATGTTTTCCGAGAAATAACTGAAAGGAAACTGGATTTTACAAAGTGGTGGTTTATTATTTTGTAAATAAACTTGAATGAATGTGTTTGTGAATTTTTCTTGTATTTCGATGTTTCCAGTTGTTCAGATTTGGAAGCAAAGGAAGTTTTGAGAGACACACAAGATCCTGTCCAAACCGATGTAGAGTTCATCTGACAGAACTCTGGATTGTTGTCATCCTGAAAGAGACTTACTTATGGCTCTTGAATTAATTGTTTTTAAGTATTTTCCCGCAATAGGTGGATTTAATTTTGTTTTCTGGTTATTGAATGGAGCTGGTAAGGACAGAAATACATTTTTAAGCCTGTAGCAAACTGGTCTTGTGAGTGCAGTAAGTCGATGTAAATAATCTTGAGTGGAGTTGTGTATCCAGCGAATTTTGTTATTGCCATATATAATATGATATTTTGTAGCAAGTCTTTGATATTTTTCATTATACCACATGGTAAACTTGCTGAAAATAGCATTTGAATTATTTTTCTTTTTGGTTCGATAAAATATTCTTAAAATGAACTTTGAGTAATTTGTAATTTGCCTTTAACCTTTGAAGTTTTCAATCAACTCAAGATGCGCTGCTTGTTTCTAAAGAACACAGGACCAAGTCCTCCTGCCGTCTTCACAGAAGGCATTTCTGTTTCACATTGATTTTCTTAGACCAGTAGACCAGTTACATAGTTTGACAACCTCAATTCCAACAACCCCATACTACAAGAACTAAACATGGCAGCTCTCAGAAGTCATGTTGTTTAGCTGATAGCAGGTCAGTCTCAGCACAACAACAACCTGCTTGTTGATTGACTGAAAACAAGAACCAACTCTTCCCTTGCTCCACTAACTTGTGTGTTACCTCCACACACCTCATGTCCATGTATTTGTTGTTGTATGTCAATTCAGAAGCCACGTTGCTACAGCAACAAGAGGCTAAAAGTTTGGGTTTTTTTTTACAAGAATAGATACCAAACATTCACCTGATCGATGATTGGCTTCTTATTTATGTCCTTTGTGATTTTGGTTTAAGAAATTACCAGCAGTTATCCCAATTTTAAATGACTGTTTTGTCAATAATAATGATCTTTAGCAAAAAAGAATGAGTAATCACCAAGTCATATCTTCATTGACAGTGAAATGACAAATTAATTAATGAATTACTGTATTTTTCTTTTTCTTTTTTTTAAATATTTTGCCCTGGAGGGCGGCACAGTGGGTAGCGCTGTCGCCGCACAGCAAGGTGGTTCTGGGTTACGAGTCCCGCTCTGTGCAGAGTGTGCATGTTCTCCCTGTGTGTGCGTGGGTTCTCTCCAGGTTCTCCGGCTTCCTCCCACCTCCAACCAGGAAGGTGAGAGGTCTGTGTCTGTTTAGCTTTGCGGTGCACTGGCATCGTGGCCCGAGTTTACCCCACCTCACGCCCCAAGACAGCTGGCATAGGCTCCAGGTCCTCGCGACCTGCGTAAGTGGATGAAGCAGTTAGGAAAATGAATAAATGAATTAGTTTTGCCCTGGTTGGTTTCTGAGGAGTTGAGTCTGTGCTGGTATGATACGACAAAATAATCAACCTCTGTGTGCATTATCAATGGATTGATTTGTATGCGTAACAGAATATTAAATACACAGATGGGGTTGGTTAAAAACCACCCTGATCATCTGAAAATATGTTCTTGCCTCAATCATCATCTTTGCCACAATACTGCCACGTATTGTAGTAATTGTAGTTGTAATTGTTGTCGCTTTAAGATGGGCTGTAGACCCCCCAGCATCTTCCTCCATCACCCAGACCTCCTTATCTCTCCTGTCTGCTGCTCCATATTTGAGGTTGTGGAGGCCACAGCTCCCGTTGGGCTGTTAGTATACACACCAGCTGCTGTGTTCTCCATAGGATGGGCCTCCTCACGTGGCTTTCACACACTGCTTCAATGACTCTTGATGTCTGTGTTTGTTTTCGTTTATCCTTCATCATTTTCTCTTCCATCCCTCCCGCCGTCTCTGCTTTTCTCTCCTCTTTCTGGTTGTCTGTTGGAGGCCGTTAGTAGCAGCGGGGCGTGCATCTCCTGCAACACTACAGTCTATGTCTGTTGAACTGCTGTCAAATGTTTCTAGTGATAGCTTTTAGCATAACATTTCAGGTTGCTTTTGCTGCATTGCTATGTGTCATCTGCTAAAAAAATATCGGGGAAAAGAAAACAAAGATTAGTATTTCAGTTTTGCACATTTTTGAAGGAGAGTTCTGGTATACCAAGAAGTAAACAGGTAATATTTTACAGTCGAAAACGGAAAAAATGGCAGCGACTCCAGTACATCAGTTTGAAAAACAAAGGTGAGCAGCTGGGCCTTCAGCAAAGGTGATTGAAAAATGATGAAACAGATTTCATAGATCATCACAAGTCTATGAGACCTGCTATCGAGTTAATTTATCAACTCTTTTTGCAAACAAGAAAAGAAAGACATAAAAACAAACAATATAAAAGACAAGGCATTAAGGAACAAAGGAGAACAAGTAGATCACAGTACCTGCGGCTGCTCTTGTGTGTTTCACAACGCCTTAAATAAGCGTCTTGTCAGTGAGTTGTTTTGACTCTTCATATCTCTCAATCTTGCGCTGTGTGATAATTAGATTTGACACATGAAGAAGCAGCACAGGCTCTTCTTATCCATAGGAATCGATAACAAAAAGGTGAAGAATCAAACAAAGCATGGGTCCGCAGTAAAATGTGCTGTAACAAACTAGAGAAACCAGAGAACTTACGTATACACTGAGCAGGCAAAGGCAGCACTCAGACACAGGAACATTGTGGGGTGAGTTCATGAGGGGAGGAGTGGTCTTGGTCTGGGTTCCACTACACCGGCCTGGAGCAAGGCCAACCCAGCTGAGAGAGGCAAGCTGGTGGGCCAAGAGGTACAGCGGGAAGAGGAAGCAGCAAGCTGTGGCACAGGCAAAGCAAGGGTAGTGGATGGCATGGGAAGGAGTGGAGAAAAGAAAGATCTCCTGGAAAGATCTACGGGAGATGGAGACATTCAGGGCCAGATTTACCATCAGGGCTGTCTATGATGTGTTGCCCTTTCCTGTAAACCTAAGCCAGTGGTATGGCGAAGACCCCACGTGCCCATTAATGCCCAAATGTTCGAACCAACACATTGAACATTGGACTCAAAGAGTTTTCATTACAGTTTTACAGCATTTTTCTTATTTTTCAAAATGAAGATTTGGGAATATTGATATCTTTTGATAGTGATTTATTGGACAGTATAAAAAATGCAGTTCCAACATAGCTGTAACTTTCTGAATGAAGCATCTTAAAGAGAAGAAATGTTGAGCCTGTAAGAGAAGAGCAGTTCAAGGATCAGTGTTTTTAGAGCTCTAATAAAAGCTAAATGTTTTCTCCGCGTAGTTTCTATCTTGCTTGATAATACTGTATACTTTGGTGTTTACTGTTCGAGCAACTTTGTGTTAACACTCTTTTTAAGATATTGTAAAATCGTAAAAAGAATTGTGTATCACAATGAGCTGTATGTGTTCCTAAGGCTCTTCATTAGGTGGATGTTAAAACAGAATAAAAAGCCTCCATGGGATAATTACCACTCAGTTCTTAAATTGTCTAATCTGTTATTCTTTCTGTGCAGTCGCTCTGACATCCAAATTGTATAATTGCAAATTGTTTTTGGTTGGGATCCAAACTCTGAAGTCCAATGTGAAGTCCTTACGGGAGTTTCTTATCAAGTTGGTCTGTTCCAAGGCATTGTTGATTTCTTCTTTTGTTTCTTTATTCTTTATTATGCTGTGCAGACAATATTAAATCATACTACCTTTCATTCCTGTGGGTAGTGAGTCATGCTATCTTTAAGCAGTCTTCTTTAGATTGTCTGTTTTTAGATGATAGTTAAGGAAACTTTAATTTACATAGGAAAAGAAAAACATTGCAAGAATATGTTTGGCAGTATCGGTAGTGTCCATATACTGCTTTCCTTCTGTAAATGGGTTATTGTCTTTGCTCGACTTATCATTTCCCCAAGAAAGTGTTGAATTTAATGATGTAGTTATTATTTTTAAAATTTCTAGTCTTATTTACCGTAATTGTGTTTTCGCCTTTTCTATAGCTACAAAGTCTGCAGTCCTTGAAATAGAAAAATAATCAGCAGAGCATTCAGGAGACACCTGCAGCAACAGTCCCATGAAACTCACCATTGGTGAAAACATCACCTTCACGCACAAGATCAGGAATATCAATCAGATCAATGGGTAATGATCATGACATGAAATGACTTGACTATCTAAATTCTAGGATGAATAACAATTTCCACTGAGTAGAAACAATAGAGCAAAAATAAAAAAAGAACAAAAACGTCCTTTGACAGCTTTGTAGGTCTATTTCGAAGCATTACTGTCTGCTTCTAATCACCTTTTATCAGCGCTGAGGTCACTGGTTGGAGTGATTCAGTTAGGCGCTGGTCATGAGGAGATTTAGAGTGGTCCCGTCTGTCAGCGTCTGTCTGGGACGTCTGTCTCGAGTCTCAGTGTCTCTATTAGCTGGAGCGTTGAAGAGGCTGACTGGTGAGGGTGCTGTCCGACGTGTCCACACAAAGACTTAAGCATTCACAATGCTAGAAACTATTGTAAAATTAAAAAAAACGTCATTTGGTACGTTTAAAGTTAAAGACATGGATGTAGGCACACCTGACTATTAAAATTCATAGGTATGTTATGTATATTTTCAGTTAGGGTTAGGGTTATCCTGCTGCTAAAAGTGATTACAACCATCAATGAGCCTTTCCCCCTTGTTTTTACTAAGGTAAGTAAATAATGACTCCCAAACAGCTTCGAGTTGGACAGTCAACCCCTCCAGAATGATTCTTTATCTTGTTCTTGTTGAGCAGTCTCTAAGCCAGGTGTACTTCAGACTCAACATATCCTTTTTAGCTGCTAACATCGAGGTAAAGTATAACATTTAGCATGTACAAATCCAGATTGGGATTAACAGTATATTCACTCAGGTCATTTGTGTATATTAATTAATTAATTTATTTAGATTCAAATAATTTTTAGAAAGCATACATTTTTATTTGATTTTTTTATAATCTATGAGTT
Source organism: Antennarius striatus (assembly GCF_040054535.1). Lineage (NCBI taxonomy): Eukaryota > Metazoa > Chordata > Actinopteri > Lophiiformes > Antennariidae > Antennarius > Antennarius striatus. The sequence goes on along the minus strand of NC_090784.1, from coordinate 4,416,378 downwards.
TTAACAAATTGTTTAAAATGTTCAAATGCTTTTTTCCTTGCCAATTTTCCATTGTCATTGATTCATTCATTTCCATTCGTTTGCTGTCGCGGTCGCTGGAGCCAACCCCTTTGGACTGGGGGCGTGAGGCAGGGTACACTCCAGGTGCAAGGCCACTGCACCGCAGATCCACATTTAGACAGACAAGTATGCACACAAACACTCACACCTACTGGCAATTTGAAACGACCAGTTAACCTGAAGTGCATGTTTTTGGAGGTGGGAGAAAGTTGGAGAACCTGGAAAGAACCCAAGCAGACATGGGGAGAACATGCAAACTCTGCACAGAGCGGGACTCGAACCCTGAACCGCCTTGTTGTGGGGCGACAGCGCTAACCACTGCAACGCCTTGTCTATTGTCAAATTATTCAAAATCATCAAAGAGTTTCTGACTGAACTTGTTTTTTTTTTAACATATTAACTGATGTATTGCTTCTACATCATTTATGCTTTTACAGATGAGACAAACACATGTATGTATGTCCCACTGGTGACACAGGGGCCCTCGAGCTAAAACAAGGATTCTTATTGATTTGTTATACCCCAAGATCACACTGAAAATCAAAGACACACATTCATGCAGGATTCCAACGAATAACCAATATTTGACGGATGTTCACGTCAATCACGCCGCCCACAGTGAGAGGATGGGATGTGGTGTGTGTTGTCGATGCTGTTGATGGAGCCATTAAATAAAAATCTACTTATGACTGCGGCCAATTCGGACACCCCAATGCACGTCAGGCTGACTTATCTGTCAAATCTATCTGTGTGTGTTTGAACACTCTCATGATTAGTGTTCTCAATGACTGGCTGGTTGATGGGGTTGATTTGTCCGACAGTGCTGCGTGTCAGGCAGGCACAGCATCCACACTGGAGAACATGAGTGAAGGAGCAGATAATTGATAGTGACGAGGCGCTCCCAGCCTTAATTGCTGCTGGTGAATTAGATTACCTTTTCAAAGTGCCTTCATTAGCAGAGGGAGAGCCATACCAATGGTCCCCTGATTGGCCTCATATTGTTTTGCTGTGAACCTACTCTGGCAGGGCAGTAGGATGTGTGTGTTTAGGAAGCGCACGCTTGTTTGTTTTGCTCTATGTGTACATATGTGTTTTCGTTCTGCGTGTGCAGTATCAACAATGTCATGTTGTCAAAGGCATATTTAACAGGACATTTTTCTACATTTTTGTCGGCTGCTGACTGCTGTCAGCAATTATAAAGTAGTAAGAAAAAAATGTTCCACCTGTGGCGTCGAAGTAACTTATTGAGGTTTTATTCACTTACCTGTAGGTTTTGAACTATCATCCTATAAATTTTTATGATTGGACAGCTGAGCTCAGCCTTAGCACATCTGGTTAGGATGCCACCTTGATGTCTCCCTAAGGAGCTCGGTTTTTTTTATTGCCCATAAGGGAGGAGACCACTCAGAATGCCTCAATATCCTCTCAGAAGAATTGGTGGAAGAGTCTGGAGAGTGGTATGTCTGAGCTTCTTTGCTAAAGCTGCTGCCCCCGTGACTGGGACCTGGATAAGCGAAAGAAGACCTAGAGGAAGATTTCCAGAGTTTAATAGTAAAGCGGTTTTTTTTTCCATAGGAAGTAGTTCCTACGAGAATTTGAGAGGCTTTCACATCTCAGGTCTGAATCCAGGTCCGAACATGGCCTGTAATATATTGTTGCACAATGCAATTTTGTATGTGCAAAAAAGAACTTTTCATGACATACTTACTGCCTGTAATCACCACCTACATGGCAGTGACGTGCGGTGAGGTTCATGGCTGGTGAGGCACAGACGTCATCATGATCACGTGACCAGATTTACAAAAATATGAACCCACAGTGTAGCTTATTCACCATTTAATTAGCAACAGTGAGTGGGTTACGTTAAAGTCTCATTGCAGAATTATTTACACATGCAAACTGCAACACACAAATAAGCATATTTGATTAAAAAACATAATGTTGTTACCTACCTCTTAATATGTCAGGTTTACTTGTAAATGAAGTCCATGCGCCGCTCCCTCTGAACAAACGCATCAATAACTTATTTGTAGAAATTGTCCGTATCTTCCTTCAGTTTGTAATATTTAATCCTCCATTTGAATAGGCAAGCTGAAAAAAAGAATTGCTGCACTTGACTTAATGTAGATTGCCTGCATTCACTTATTCTTCGGCTGAGGAGTCCCAAGATGAATCCCTGGGATCACCAGCGCCCCCTATCCATGAGGCCGGGTATTTTTGTGCCTCACCTAGTGCCTTTTCACAGCGGTTTCAGGACCGCTCAACTCAATGAAGACGTTACACACATGCAGCTGTTGACAAAAAAAAAGCTCGACATTATATACATTAGCTAAATTACGGGAATTTAGTTTACAGAGCAAACATGTTTGAACATTTTAATAGCGACATATAGAGAGATAGCATTACGGTCTCACTGTACAGCATGCCAGCACAGCTATCTGAGCTATTGCACAATCCCTGTTGAGGCACGGCTGGCTGGTGCCTCACCGCAGGTTTCTGCTCCGTATGTTTTTGGTTATTTTTGAGTAAAAATAACCTAAAATTAGTTACGTTAAACATAAAATAAGTTTATAATACACATCGCTGGATAAATATTAGCATTTGATTTATTTATTCCATTTTCCATTTTTTTCTTTCATGATGGCAGGTGAGACAGTGCCTCACCTGCCTCCCCTGACCGCACGTCACTGCTACATGGGCTGCATCTCATTTTTTAACACATTCATTTTATATCTATACAGTATACATCATCAAACACATTTACACTCCACAGGTATACCTCAGCCTACGTCGTTTTGAGTAATGTCGTTCTTCATTAAATCCTGGAGAAAAGTTTGTTCGACTTATGTCATTTTTATGTAATTGTACATCCTGTCTTCTGGAACTGATTAACAACGGAGGGTAATGTCTACCCGAACTGCCTCTTGTTCAGCAGTGTGCTCTGCTAACCTGCCAGCAGAGCACACTTCAACCCAGAAAACCCTGCTACCAGACAATGCCATTGGAGATAACATTTGCAAGAACAATCTGTCTATTTGATTCTTTCTAATCCTTCAGTTAGTGGTCAGATTTTAGCTTTTGTTATTGACATTTGTGATGACCCCTTCCCCAAAACACACTACAGTAACTCAGTAATAAGAACGACCACATCGGAGCGTGGTGGATTTCTGGAGTGCTTTGTAGTGACTTTTCATTCATTCATCTTCAATACCCGCTTGCTTCATCTGCTGTCACGGGTTGCAGGGTTGCTGGAGCCTAACCCAGCGTACTTAGGGTGTGAGACAGGGTACATTGCGCATGCGACGCCAGTGTACCGTGGAGCAACATGCAGGACAGACAGTATTGAGTTTTCTGTTCAACTTTAGACCATTTCAGACCAGCTTGCTATCCTGTCAAAATCAGCTTTTCTTGATCCACAACGTGTGAGTTTGTACATAAGAGAACTATGAAACCTGGCTGAAGCACTTTGTTTTACCTGCTGTCAGGTAAAAAACAACTCTCTGCTGATGGCATTCTTCTCTCAGATGTGGACCAATCAACATCTCTATCCAATCACATTCACAGGACTGGTACTATGGAGAACACCACGGCTCTGCCAACACTCTGTCATGTCTTTCACTGTTGTGAACTCTACTAATTGACGTCCACTCACCTGTTGTCCACATGACAATTTTCTTAGCCAGAGTCATTGTATTTATCATTTATGCTTTCACTTACAGTATAGACCCTCCTAACCCTTGATTTTTCCTATATAAATGCAAATAAAAAGCAAAAGAAAGTAAAACAACATGTATGATTTAGTTTGTTTGACTTACGGTACCTTATATGGAGTCGGAGTTATCTTGAAGGAGGAGTTTGTTAGGAATGTTCTGGAGGTAAAAAGAGTGTCAGATAGAGTGATGAGTCTGAAGCTAGAAATCAAAGGTGTGATGTTCAATGTTGTTAGTGGGTATGCTCCACAGGTAGGATGTGAGCTGAAGGAGAAGGAGAAATTCTGGTTGGACTTCAATGAAGTGATGCAGAGCAAAGTAGTAGTAGGCGAAGGTGTAGCCAAACAGCATAGGATGGTGGTGTGTAGGATGACTCTGGTGGTGAGGAAGATGAAGAGGGAAAAGGCAGAGCAGAAGACGAAACGGTGGAATCTGAAAAAGGAGGCGTGTTGCAGGACTTTTAGGAAGGAGTTAAGACAGGCTCTGGGTGGTCAGGAGCTGCTTCCAGATGACTGGACAACTACAGCTAATGTGATCAGGGAGACAGGTAGGAGAGTAGAGAGTACTCGGTGTGTCATCTGGAAAGAAAGTAGATAAGGAGGCTTGGTGGTGGAATATAGAGGTACAAGAATGTATACAGAGAAAGGTTAGCTAAGAAGAAGTGGGACACTGAGAGGACTGAGGAGAGTAGACAGGAGTACAGGGAGATGCAGCGTAAGGTGAAGGTAGAGGTAGCAAAGGCCAAACAAGGGGCTTATGATGACTTGTATGCTAGGTTGGACAGTAAGGAGGGAGAGACTGATCTATACCGGTTGACAAGACAGAGAGATAGAGATGGGAAGGATGTGCAGCAGGTTAGGGTGATTAAGGATAGGGATGGAAGTCTATTGACAGGTGCCAGTAGTGTGATGGGAAGATGGAAAGAGTACTTTGAAGAGTTGATGAATGAGGAAAATGAGAGAGAACAAAGACTAGAAGAGGTGGCTGTTGTGGACCAGGAAGTAGCAAAGATTAGTCAGGATGAAGTGAGGAGGGCATTGACGAGGATGAAAAGTGGAAAGGCACGAAGGTGATGATATACCTGTAGAGGTATGGAAGTGTCTAAGAGAGGAGGCAGTAGAGTTTTTGACTTGGTTGTTCAAAAGGATCTTAGATAGTGAGAAAATGCCTGAGGAATGGAGCAGAAGTGTGCTTGTGCCCATTTTTAAGAACAAAATAGATGTGCAGAGTTGTGGCAACTACAGAGGAATAAAGCTGATGAGCCATACAATGAAGTTATGGGAGAGAGTAGTTGAAGCTAGACTAAGGGCAGAAATGAGCATTTGTGATTTGCTGTCTGGTTTCTTGCCAAAAAAGAGTACCACAGATGCAGTATTTGCTTTGAGGATGTTGATAAAGAAGCACAGAGAAGGCCAGAGGGAGTTGCAGGCTGACAGACGAGGTTAGACAGGAATCTCCATGGACTATGATGTTTGCAGATGACATTGTGATCTGCAGTGAGAGCAGGGAACAGGTGGAGGAGAAGCTAGAGAGGTGGAGCTTTTTCCTGAAAGGAGAGGAATGAAGGTTAGCTGCAGTAAGACAGAGTACATGTGTGTGAATGAGAGGGACCCAAGTGGAAAAGTGAGGTTACAGGGAGAAGAGATCAAGAAGGTGGAGGATTTAAAGTACTTAGGGTCAACAGTCCAGAGCACTGGATAGTGTGAAAGGAGGTGAAGAAGTGTGTACAGGCAGGACGGAATGGGTAAAGAAAAGTGTCAGCTATGTTGTGTGATAGAAGAGTTCCTGCTAAAATGAAAGGAAAGGTGTACAAAACTGGGGTGAGGCCAGCAATGTTGTTTGACCTAAAGACCTAAAGACAGTGTCACTGAGGAAAAAACAGGAGACAGAGCTGGAGGTTACAGAGATGAAGATGCTGAGGTTCTCTCTGGGAGTGACCAGGAAGGATAGGATCAGGAATGAGTACATCAGAGGGACAGCACATGTTAGAGGTTTTGGAGATAAAGTCAGAGAGAACAGACTGAGATGGTTTGGACATATCCAGAGGAGAGATAGTGAATATATTGGTAGAAGGATGCTGAGTTTTGAACTGCCAGGCAGGAGGCCTAGAGGATGACCAAAGAGGAGGTTTATGGATGTAGTGACAGAGGACATGAAGGTAGCTGGTGTGAGAGAGGAGGATGCAGAAGACAGGGTAAGATGGAGGCAATTGATCCACTGTGGCAACCCCTGAACTGAAAAACCAAAAGGAAAAAAGAAGATTTACATTGCCTTATATACAGTTAGAAAATCAATACTGGTTTTAAAAAAAAATTTCCCCTTAAGTTTTCACACAGAATACAGTTGTATTTTTTGCACAATCTTATCAAAATACTGATTTCATATATAAAAGCAACAAAAAGGCGAAACATCCAAGGGAGGGCTGCATACTGTTTGTCGATACTATAAATGGTACATGTGGTCTGAAGAGATATTGGTATGTATTACTGGTGGATCTTCAGTCTCTGGGCATCCATCTATTGAAAACCCGATCACTCTTCTTTTTTATAGGCTTTTCGGGGATTCCAGTGAGTACTAAAACCCAAACCAAGCCCCCAACTTGTTGTTTCTTTCAAGAGAGTAAATAAAAAATAAACATCAAGGTGTTTGTTAATTATTAAAGATGGAGAATTCATTCTTTTTTTTTACTTTGCAAGATCAAAAGTGAAGGTGAGAAGAAAAAAACTTCCGTGACCCCCTGCCTTACAAAAAAGGCAACATCCTCAACTATAAGGGATAGAAGGGCTTTTTGAGGCTGTGATGGTGATACAAACTACTTCTTAAGAACTACCCAACCCCAAAAAGTCCAAAAATATTAACCCCTCTACATTCCCTGCAGCGCCAGTTTCATCTCTAGCCATTCTTCCTCATCCCATTTCCATATCTGTCTCCAGTTAGCGCTCCATCACCTGCCTGGAGTACACCCTATCTCAGAAATCCACTGGCATCCCTATCCCTGCCTCATGCTTCATCCCTGCCCCAGTCAGCCTGCTGCCCCCTGCAGAGTTAAATGGAGTGTGCCAGCGTCAGGGGAGTCACGTGTGATCGGTTCAGCTCAGCTCAGCTGGGTTGCCAGCGTTATAAACTTACTGTGTGATTATTGTCAGAGCGAGGCTCCTCCACCCAGGAGGTCTGCACTGATGGGTAGGATATGTCACCGGGCACAGCCAGCCATGGAGGGTGGGATGAGAGAGCGAAGGAGAGACAAAAAATGGGGTTAGAGAAGGACATGGAGACTAAGAAGAATACTGTTGGTAGGGGAGATGGAGAACAGTAAGAGGAATCGAGGGAGAAGGAATAGAGAAAGACAAGCAGGAGGGCAGAGAATAATCAAAAGAGAGTAAAGACCAAGCTGAGCAAGGAAAGACTGATGTATACCTATCTCAGCACACAAAGACAAGGGAAGACACACAGGGAGTGATATAAAGAGGGAGAAGCACAAGAATAATGTTCCAGGAGAAGAAAGAGAGGCAGCAGGGAAATCAGCTAAGAAGAGAGAGAGAGATGGGCGAGGCAGGGAGGGTGGGCGGAAAAAAAAGGCAAACAGAGAAATAAGAGGGAAGATTTTCTAGCAAGTGATGTGAGCTGTGATTTCTCTCTCTCTCTCTCTCTCTCTAAACGGTCGGGATGTGGCCTGTATCTACCGGCAAGAAGGAACTCAATTTGGGACAATTTACTCAGCAGTCTCAGCCCTGATGCACCTCAGGGACAGAGAATGGAGAGAATGAATGTGAAGGAAGATAGAATCAGCAAACACATACACACACACACACACACACACACACACACACACACACACACACACACACACACACACACACAAACACACACACACACATACACACACACACACACACACACACACACACACACACACACACACACACAAATATAGTGCATGCCTTGCGCACAATTGCTACAGAGTAGATTTCACTTTGGTTAGTTAGCTCTAACTCTCCCAGGCAGTCAATCTGATGTGAGTTTATAAGGCTTGGAAATGAAAAGCCCAGGATAAGGTTAGATAAACTGTGTGCTATTTGATTCCAGCCCACCTCTCACAGAAAAACCCACACAAGGCAGATGGCCAGGAGGGACACGCTGATATCGCGTTGGTCATACGGGTGATTTTAATGCTGAATACATTATTGTGTGTTACATCATTCGTGCCCTTTATGTTCTCTCTGACCACAATGAGTTTGTGTGTGGACAGGTGGTCTGTGCCAAATGGTCTGTGCAGCCTGATGCCAGCAGGGGGCGCCCTGACAGAGAAACGCCTGACAGGAGACTTGCTGTGAGTATTTTAACTGTTCCATGAATCACAAATCACTTCCATCTAGAGTAGGTGAAACGCCAGCTTCCCAAAACATTTTTTTGTCCTGTCGTTCATTGTCTGTGTAACACAGCACGAAATGGATTTGTAACTCCAGTAAATCAGAGTGTTCAGCTAGTTAGAAGAGACCGTTTGATGCATTTGCCACGTCAAGGTGGATTCACTCTCTGGCATCAGTTCTGATTTTACACAGCATGTATATGCAAATGCAGGTTCATTTGGCTGGCTTTGCTGCTTTAATTAGGGTATCGTGTTGATTAGCAGGGATGATCAGGGCAAAAAAGAAATGCAGCCACAGGAAAGTTCCGTACTTTGGTTGTGTACCCAATATCAGTTTTGGCCCCCTTCCTTTGCTAACCTCCAAAAAAGCCACAGAGCAGCTGAGCTTTTTTGCCAGGGAATTCATCACCCCGGGAGAAATCCCATGACAGCGTTGGGTGAAGGAGGAGAGATGGGAGGAAGATTTTGATTTGCAGCTTTGGCCCCGTCTGTTCTCCGAGGTGCCTCAGACCTCTGGCCTTCCCCAACACACTGTCTCTCCAGTGATACAAACAAAATGCACAAAACACCAAAGTGTTTCCTCTCACAGAATGATACCCACCAAAACACACCAGAAAAAACACAACGACAAAGGAAAAGAGACAGAGGAGATTTCCAAAGTTTCTGATTCAGAGTTATCATCCGAATGAGTGTGAGCCTGTGATTAATTGAAGTAATTTATGTGCAATCTCCAGTGACTCCATGAATGCTTCATGATTTCATTACAGTATAACTTTAATTACTTTTCTAGCATGGTAACTTTAGGTGAAAATGAATTTGCACCCTCAAATTGTCCCACATTTTGGTAATGAATCTGAAATTTAATGGATTGCTCAAATAATGATTTTGGATACTGAGCAATTGCACACTTAGACTTTGCATCTTCTAACCAGATGCTTGGGTCTTGCATTGGACTGTGTTGGTTGGTTTCCCTGTGTGTTTTTGAAGATTACTCATATCCTCAAGGCAAGAGACACGTTTGTAGTGTCACTCAATTGCTTTTTTATCAGAGGCAATTCCACTTTGGTCCTTTAACTATTCACACTAACTACATAAGCTTTAAACCCATTTCTCAAGATGCAAACAATCGGCTGTGATAGATATATGAAAGGTGTTTTCATGGAGAGGAACGGGTTTTACCAAACATAATTACAGTGTGTTAGCTACCGTAGCTAACCAGCTGCCAAAGCCTGAGCTGCCCGTCCACCCACCTCTGACCAGTCCAAGAATGTGCTGCTTTCATTCTGCATCACATACACACACGCATTTTACATGAATAGCAGGTGTCATTGGACCATTAGATGACCTGTCCAGGTTGTGCATGAATGTGAGGTCCTCCTGAAGATAATAATGATGGGGTCATTGTTACTCGACATCCTACACCAATCAGCCTCCTTAGATTTAATCAGCTATCCAAACTGTGTGAAGTTCTAAGCTGTGACAGGAAGTTGCTGTTGACAATTTATTTTGTGTTTTTTGCTAAAATACATATTAACAAAATCCCAATGCAGTATTAGTTATTTTCCGATAATTCTGTAATATTCCACAAATTGACGTTGTGATTCAGGTAAACCAACAGCTACATTCTACCAATGTACACATCAAAGGCAATCATAACTTTAATTCTGAAAATGCAAACTGGACGGAAAAAGTTACGGGACATTAAAGTTATGAAACAGGGAAAAAAAACTGTTAAAAAAAAGAAAGCACATTTCATTAAACTCTACTCATAGATTATTTGATCAGTTTTGATCAAATATGAATCAAGGGTGTTCTTTAAACAGCCTGTACAGAACTGTATTTTAATGCACTGCTTAGATGTAACTGAATAGCCTCTCTAACTAGGCCACCATGTTTACAACGTATGTGAGGAGGACAGATAAGGACCAGCGCTGCTCTTATGCATTAGTGTACACTGTACACATGTTAAATAAATACAGAGAAGCTCAGAGCACAACATGTTGGTGATGTCATCACTGCTGTGGACCACTACCTGGAGATATAAGAATATCAGACACTGACTTGCTGGACAAATACCAGACTATTCCGTAAGTAAGATGTGAGTAGAAAGATAAATGTAATAGGTTTGCTAAGTTGTACAAAGAAATGTAATGAAAGAATTCCAGAAAGTAGCATCCTGCTGCACATGCATGCCCCACCTACACATGCACACACACAAACACACACACGCACACACACACACACACACACACACACACACACACACACACGCACGCACGCACGCACGCACGCACGCACGCACGCACGCACGCACACAGACACGCTTATGTTAATAATAACTTATGATCAACAGCCATGTGTGACAAGATTTATCTCAGTATTGTAGAGCTAAATTCAGTCATTCATTCATCTTCATACCTCTTTATCCACTGTAACAGGTAGCGGGGAGCTGGAGCCTATGCCAGCTGACTGACGGCGTTAGGCGGGGTAAACTGGCGTGACGCCAGTGCACCACAGAGCCACACAGAGACAGACAAACATGCACCCATGCAATTACTCACTCCTATGGCAACGGCCTGAAGCACATGTTTTTGGAGGTGGGAGGAAGCCGTAGAACCCGAAGAGAACCCACGCAGACACGGGGAGAACATGTAAACTCCACACAGAGCGGGACTCGAACTCGGAACCGCCTTGCTGTGCGTCGACAGTGCTACCCACTGCACCACCTTAGCGATCATTTGTATTGCTCATTCAAATTAAAGCTAAAAGGGGTCCTATTATGAAAATCACACCTTTTCAGGTCTCTACATGTACATAGTGGTCCTCCCTAACCCGACCAACTCCTGGAATCTGGAAATCAAAAGCTTCCTTCATCAATAGATATTTGGAGTTTTAGGATTTCATGGCCTGGACCAAATCAAAACGATCAAATTTTACTAGAGTGGTATTTATGACATCAGAAAGAGCGCTCTGTGATTGGACAGAGTGATTGACAATATTGATTGGTTGACATTCCCAAGGGCGTGGCCATCCCCAGGTGGAAGTCTGTTCAGGCTACGGTAGCATTGTGTGGTAATGTCCTAGCTCAGAGCTTTAACCTGAAAGTTCCTCACAAACTGTTGAAGTAAACAATAAACAAACAGCCTCAGCCTTTATTTACAGCCTGACGGATATTCACTGTCACCAGTCAGGGGTCACGTTTCACCTGACGTAAACCCTGCATGTGAAATAATCCAGGTAGAAATCAAGAGGTGAAATTATCACTCATTCCCAGCCTTGTGAGAGACAAAGGCTGGATACGTTCAAATGCATACATAACACACACACACACACACACACACACACACACACACACACACACACACAGACACACGCCCACACACACTCAAAGCGTGAACACACAACCAGCATATCGGTATGGAAGGCTGCATACAGAACCTTCTAATTTGTTCTTGTACATTGTTCAAACTTTTTCTAGAGGACATAATGTAAAACAAATTTCACCAGTTTCAGGATAAGTACACTGACGGCGGTGCAAAGTTGATCTATAGTATTAAAAAGAAGTGCTCTGCAAATAATTAGAATGCAGCGCTTTTCTCTGCTCGCCGCCAACCGCGGTCACCCAGCTGCTCACATAATAAACAACGATGCATTCTAAAGCCATCCCCAGTCAGGAACCTAAGGGCAGCATGATAGACTGCATGGAGAGGTTTAAGAGAGGAGGCAGGAGAGTGCATATAAATTACATCACCGTAGTCCGTGACGGATAAAAAGGTCGACAGAGCAGTTTGTTTGCCGTAGGTCTGTGTGACACACCTTTATTTCTTTAATGCTGCCTTTTGTATACGCAAGTAATATAAAATATGACTCAGATTTATGTTAGGTAGATCAGTTTTGTCAAAAACACTGTAGTATAAAGTAATACATATAGTAGTGTATTTTGTGCCATAGTTGTACATTAATCTTACAGACTCCAGCTCCTGTACAGTGTAACACAGCGGTATTTCTAACCAGGTAACAGGACGTGACACCCGTTAGGAATGCATCCTTGCAGGAAAGGTTGATCTTTAATTGCTTTACATTGTGCTATGAAACAACATCTGGTCTTTATTCAAACTGTTTTTCCTGTGAAATTCTCAAAGACATTCCATTAAACATTTTCCAAATTATAAAAATTCTGTCAAAAAGAGTTTTGGATGGAATTTAAACCAAACAGGGTCAGTGTCATTTCACTCAGGCTTTGCTGCTGTTCAGTCTTGTTTACGTGCTACACGTTCTCATGAAGCTTCACAAAGCCTCATTACAGGATGAGCTTAAGAAAGAGTCGGGTATTGGTGTGCCCTGATCTGCAGACATCCTCTGAAATACACGTCTTACTGATTATTGCAAACAGATGTATCGTTTCATATTTAAACTTGATGTCTCACCTTGCAGTGTAAAAACAAGAACAAGCAAATATTTTCCCCCTCAGGTGGCCTAATAACGCCTCAGCAGAAAGGGAAGCTTGGAGCCACCCCCCCCCTCAAACTCTGTAATATGATTTATAAGAAGTGGATGTCACTCACTATTTTATAAATGACTCTGCTGTTGGCAGTCGAGTCAAATACCAAATATATAAAACAAAAAAAACAACAACATGCACCCAGTTGATGGAAACTATGGTTAAGATTTTCATGAAGACAATCTTAGTGAAGCATTTTATATGATTATGTTCCACACCAGAGGAATAATAAACACACTTCATAAATCTGCAACAGCTGCTGTAGCTCCTGTCCAACAGCGGCGCGGCTGAAGCTGCCTATAGAAAGTTCCCACACGGGTGAACTAAACTCCGCTGCCTACTGCCAGTAAGGAAACAGTCAGCTGCTGCATTAGTCACAGCGCTAATGGTGTCATTATCGGGGCTGTGAAAAAACAGCTAAAGCAAACGTGAGGGTTCACAAACGTTACGAGACACACACTCATCACCAGTTCCACAGCTCACACACACATGGATACATCCAACCCCCGGACTGCATGAGTACATATAGAGAGGACATGATGACACTCAGTGTTTCTTCCTCATCTCTGACTGCACAGGTTACCTCAGGCTTTGCCTCCCCCCTCTTGAACCCTCCCCCTAACTGTCCTAACATTGTACTGCTTGCTGGTTCATCGTCAAACACACACAGAAGCGTCTCGACTCAACTCTAGTCTGACCTTTTACAAGATGTCTACTGATACCTCCCCTCCGCCAGTGTCTGACAGGCACACACCAGTCCCTGCTGGTGTGCCACGCGCACACACACACACACGCACACACACTAACACACACACACACACACACACACACACACACACACACACACACACACACACACACACACACACACACACACACACACACACACACACACACACACACACACACACACACACACACACACACACACACAATAGCACAGTATGCACAGGCCTGACCTGTCAATGAAATAAGCCTAAACCGCATCTGCATGGATGAATCCTTCCTAACAGGAGGAATGGTGTGTAACGCCTCGCGATGTTTTACTTGTGGGTCGAGCGGTGCTTTTTAACAACAACTTACTGTGGCGAAAACATTCCTTACCCTCCCTCTAACATGGCAGCAGATCTCGTCCTCTGGTCAGATGGTAAGGACAACACACTATCACCTCAGTTTGAAGACATTTTCATCGGAATGTTGTTTTTCTTTGAGTTAGCTACAGGCTAAATGTAAATGTTCCGAATGTCAGTCACATTTGTAGTACGTCATCAACATGTTACACCTGTGTCTTGTCCCACTGTTGATCTGAATCTTTGTCCCTCCACTAGTGAGTCTCCACTACGTTAGAAGCTCTAATGCAGACAGTGAGGAGCTTCATAGAACCCACAGACCGTTGTTAGATTTAGACATTGAACACAATAGTTTTATTTGTGTCAGTACATTAGAGAGTCGAGGATTGATTTTGACAAAATCTATTCTTACAAATCAACGGATGTCACCTGAAAGTGTGATTTTCTTGAGGAAAGTATATTTAGGCAGTAATGATCAAGGCAATTTAGGCTGGATGTTAAAAGACTAATTTAGAAAACTAATAAAAAACTAGAATCATTTGGACAAAGACAATCTGTGTTTGTCATAGTAGGATACCAGGTATTTTTGTAAGGAACCGGCATACACTGGAGCTCCAGCTGAATTCAGTGATTATTCAGTTGTTATGTAAACCTGTCTTTTCTGTGATGTCATTGATTTTATGATGTGTTCCATTTAGATAAGCTAGTATCAGGGTTCAGATTGGAGTCACGGTTAATGTTATCTGTGACACACGTACCTCTCCTGCTGCAGCAAGTGAAAGGCTGTTCCCAGGTGTCTCACATGAGCGGATATGTCAAACCTTCATGTGTAACATCATTTCAAGAACCTCCTATCTTTTCCCACATGTGTTTTAATTCACTAAATGAAAATGTGTGTGATAGTAGGCAGTATTCTATGGGTGCTGATCTCTGGGTGCTGATAGATTTGCCATGCTTGGAACCTTCTTAGATTGGTTTTGTGTATTTAGAATAAATGCATATTTTTTTCCATCGAATCTTAATATCTGAGCACATATGTGCTCATTGTTTGTAGGTCTTCAAACTCCTCCATGTTTAACAGTGTGTTTCTATTTAGCCCACCTAGATTGTTCTTATTTTAGAGTGTTTATATGTTGTAGCTCTGCATTAAAAAAAAAAAACCGAGCTTTGGAATTAAATATTTTACAATATTGTAAGCAAGACAGTATTATATAAAATGCTGCTGTTCTTACTGCAAATGCTAGTGCTATATAAAGGAGTTAAATGGATGTTTTCTTACAACCCTGCTACTGAATTTTCAATTTTAAGTGCAATATCCTCAGGCTTCATCTGATAGGCAATCGACCTCACAAAGAGAACAGGTGGCTTCCTGGAAAACAATGTGTTTTCGACTAGTTTGGTTTTTGCATCTTTGGTTTCATCTAAAGATTCTCTCTGTTTCTCTCTCTCTTTCTCTTTCTCTCTCACCGCTATCCCCTCTTCTATCCACACAGGACAGAAAACACATTAGAAATGTCCCTTAGTACTTCTTCACTGCTGCAGAATTTGTGTGCATTTTTCTTTCCTTATTTTTCTTTTTTCTTTCCTCTTTTTTTTTAAAGACTCCAGTCACATCCGCAATCCCGCGGCCCTATAAGGAGCTTTCACGCTTTTTGGTTTGCTTTAGATGTTTAATACCCCCTCTCTTTTGTGTCAGGGAGCCGGAGAGGCGTTAAGAAGCGCTGATAAACCCCACTTAGATCCCTTCCTGGCCCGTCACCCCAGCCTGCCGGGCCGCTTTAGCAAGGAACTGATCTGTGACGGCCTGCCACTCAAACTGAGCACTTCTGAAGGCTGACACAATGGAGTGAGCAGCACACCAGAGGGCCCAGGGGTGGGTGGGGAGAGAGATGGAGGGAGGGGGAGGCAAAGAAGGGAGAAGAGGCCAAGAGGTTTCTTGAAGAAAGGATAGAGGATGGGCCAGTGCATCTCCCCCCTTATCTTTTTTGCTGTTTTTAAATCTGTGTAGTTTCTCCCTCATCCTCTCTTCTCCTACTGTAGAGCTCACACTTAGTTTTTTAACAGTGTTCGTTTCGCTGCTCATCTACAATGTGTGTGTGTGTGTGTGTGTGTGTGTGTGTGTGTGTGTGTGTGTGTGTGTGTGCGTCTGTGGGTGGGTCTGGGTAACAAACAGACAATCCCTCTCCCCTTTCTTTTTTTCCTCTCCTTGGTCAGCCTGGTAGCTGTAGATGAGACGGGTGGGGTGTGAAGTCCAGATAGGGATCAGCAGTGAATCGCCGTCTGGGTGCTGGGGTGCGCAAGAGGTTGGTCATGTGATGCATTCACTGCTGCGTGGAATAATGGGTCCAGCCGGGGCCAGGCTGGGGCAGACAGAGCCTCTGGAAGCACAGCGTAGTGATTGACAGTCGGGGAAAGGGAGAGGGTGGGAGTGGAGGGGCATGTGGCCACTGCTGCTGCCACAGCCATCACTTTCCCAGGGGTCTGTGGGTGGGTAGCGAAGCCCAAAATGTCAGCGCTGATATCTGTGCAGCTCGGCTCGTATCACACTGCTGCAGCTGCCTGCCATCCACCACGTCCATTCATTCATATAGAGACATGGGAGTATTATGTACACACACACACACACACACACACGCACGCACACACACAGTGTTTTATTCCCTTCAGCATCCTGTCTTTCTTCCACTCCTCCTTCACACAGTGTCATTGTGCTTCTGTTGGCCCTTCAATCAGCACACCTTCCACCCTCCACACAATTTATGTACCAGCAATGCATTTTGACATCAGAGTACGCCGATATGGTTTGGCCCTCTAAACTACACACAGCGCTGGTGGTGCCTGCTCAACAGAGCATGGGCAGGACTTGCCTTTGAAAGCTGGAGGCAGAAGCTTTTTAGCCTGGAGAGAAGCAAAAGAGTTCATCCAATCATGGCTATTAATGTCTATTAAGATCAATAGTTTTACCAGGTTACCAATCCTCATTTACTTGGCTGATTCCACAAAGAGCACAATAATTTCAACTGTTTTGCAAAAACAGACCTGAGAGAATGAGAAACTTTAAACTGTAGTTGTGCAGTACGTTGATGCAGACTCAGAGAGAGGAACTGATGGATGATGATAGCAAGCACACACGTTACTGTTATAACATCAAAGTGTCCTGCATTGTGCATGTCATGACGTTTTAATGCCACTTAGCTTCTAGAAACAACGCGGCTAAAACTCCTACATTCATATGATGTGTCTGTATGAGACAATTCACTTATTTAATTTTTCAGTGGTGCTGGAATCTTTTTATCTTATTATATCTTATATCACATCTTATTACCATATGCAACATAAATGATACATTTTTATGAAATAATTAAATGTGATTCACTTAAGGTTATTAGGTTTTATAAGCACACTCATTCAGTGAAATATTAAACAAGGCAAAATTGATAGTGATCATTTCCTAGCCTATTATTACACTACAGTGCGCCCTAGCGCATTTGTGCATTAAGTCTCACGACTTCACCTCATCGCAGATTTTGGTAGGTAGTCACATGACACCCTATGCGCATTCTATCGTCTGACGGCATCTGGAATTTGCAACGCACTTCCATGAGACACAAAAGTGCTTTAGGCAATCGATGAGTGTAGGAAAAGGTAATACGGATAGAAGGTGGTTTAATATTAGTATGAGGACGGTTCATAAACATTTAATTTATCATAAATAGTAAGATAGTTTGTTGCTCTATCGCTCAATTTGTTATTTGCTTGTGGTTCCTGGAACGTATTAACCGCGAGTAACAAGGGCGTTCTGTATATCAGAGTATAAACATGAACTGTGTGTTGGTGGTGAACACGGTGAAAGAAAGAGTTCCTTTATTAATTCCTTGCCTTTCAATATGCAAATTAAGAGAGGGATGGTTGAGTGAAGAGGAGCCACATAGCAGCACCCTAGAAGCAGCTGGTCAGGTTTGGTGCCTTGCTTAAGAGCACCTCAACAGTGCTCAGGAGGTGAACTGGCAGCATATTCTCGGTCCATGCTGGTCTTGAACCCGCCACCCTCCGGTCCCCAAGCTATTGCAGCCCCATACAGCCACATATTCTTCTACACTTTGTGCCATTCAAAATATTTTCCAGTGGTTGGCAGGTTGGAATTCTGTCAATCATCAGTTTTTCCCCAATTCCCTCCGTCTGTTCTGTTTGTGCTGGTGACACATTCGGGGTGTCCCCTGCCTGTTGCCTGTAGCCAGCCGAGGTAAGCTCTAGCATAGCCTGTCATCCACAAGGTAGAATAAGCGGCTGAAGATGAGATGATTGTAATATATATATAAAACATGTATTGGGCAGCTGTTGCTATATCTAAAAAGTGTATGTGCGTGTGAGCGTGTGCGTGTGTGTGCGCGTGCGTGCGTGTGTGAGTTTGTGTGTGTGTGTGTGTGTGTGTGCTACCTTTATGTCACAGCTGGATGATAAATGCGCTGACAGTGGAGAGGTCAGTGTCACAGACAGTGTGGTCAATTGCCCCTTGTCCCCTGAGTCAAACCCAGAGCAACAGTCCCTGAAGAGTCTCAATCTGCCATTAGGGTTCATGCCTACACACACCCACACACACACACAGACACATACACACACACACACACACACACACACACACACACACACACACACACACACACACACACACACACACACACACACACACACACACACACACACACACACAGACAGATATTCCCCTAGTGAGAGAGTGCCATTAGTAGCTGGCAGGACCTGGCTTGACAGAGAGCGATTAGCTCCCTATCATGTGTATTGATCACTTCTTCTGTGCTGCTTCTCCAGAGGATGCCCTGGAGGGGGGTTGCTCACACACACACACACACACAGAACACACACACACACACACACACACACACACACACACACACACACACACACACACACACACGTGCAGGCACAGCATTGTTATCTGTATGTCTTTGTCTCGTTATATATGAACTCGCGGGAACCCGTGGAAATTCCACGATAAAACAATAACATCAGACTTTGTTTGTTTTCTTTTTTTTCTTCGCCAACACAAGAAAACAAACCGCCGTGTCCGACGAAGCTGTACAGCTCCGTGTGTGTGGGATGGACGAACGCGAAGATGAAGGCAGCTTCGACGTTACGGCCCTGCCATCCGGGTAGACGCCGCCTTCGTGAGTTCAGTCCTGGTGAATAAAGCAAGAAAAGGTTTGTTTTCTTGTGTCGTGTGTTTGCATTATATTTCAATGGACATTAAATAGAAAATATTTTTTGTGGCGACAGCTGTTCCCATAATTCCACGATGCTCTCAGGAGCTCTTGTTCACGTGATTCCTTCTGGCAGATACGTCGTGATTGGTTGGGCGTTGTGATTGGTTGGGCGCTTGATTGACAGATAGTGGGTGGAGTTAAAAACCGTGACAGCGTGAGGTCTTCAAGTGAGCTTATTCAAATATATAGGTGGGGAGATTAGAAACACACATACTGGGATTTTACTGTTTGTTGGATTTAAATGATGAAATAATTAAGATTTATTGAATGTGTGACAAATTTAGAAAGGAGAAGTGTTTCACCACCAGCTTCTGGAAAGTGTTGATGTGTATTTTATCTACAAAGATACAGTTTTACTGTATATACAGGATAACAGGACATAATTGTGTATATCAGACTAGGTTTACAGAGTACCAGCTTTGGAATCAAATAGTTTATTATTAACACATATGAAATCATTTTTTTATTTAACGTATCTGCCTTTATAGCAACTGTGATCCAGACCATTTCTGGACAAAACAGTTGTGATGTTTATAATGTAAAGCACTATGAAGCTCTTGCATAAATTATGACACATCATAATTAATAATGAATTCATTTTGTAATGTGTGAAACTGTCTGTGCTGTTAAATTGTTTATTCTTTTCCAGTGCTGAGACATGACTTGGCTGGATCTTGCAGACATGTACTGTATATTTGCATCATCTTAACGTGTTGGGAAGGTTACATCTGATTGTTTTTGTTTACTTTTCCTCACTAAATGAGTAATATTAATGTAACCAATTCTTACATTACGTTAACCTGCCTGCTAATGTTTTATCGAGGTACTCCAGTTTATTTGATATTTTCTTACACGTTAGAAATATGAAAAAGCCTGGTTTGCAACATGAAAATATGCAAAACAGCAATTTATGGATTCTATAAGATGTTTACTGGAAATTATATACAGTATATTTACAACAAGTTTTTATTCTTATTATGAAACACAAATAACATTTAATTGCAAATTTTTAAAAATAATAAAATTACTGTTGTGTTATTACACGTAGAACTGAATGTGCTTTATGTGTAGAACTGCATGTATTTCTTCATAAATGGTGAACTATCAGTTCTAGATTGGTGCATTTTTTTTGACATTTCATGTTTAAATATAGTATAATAATACACCTTAAAGTCATTAAGATTTAATTTAACTGTAATACAGTATGTATAATAATATATATAGCATGTCTCCCTGTCTGCGGCGCTGTGTTTAAAGCCCAGCTCTGATTGCTGCTTTACCTCCAGCCGTTTCCCTCCTATTGCAGACCAGCTCTGGTTAATTGTGTCTAATTGAAGAACATAAAGGAGAATAAAGCCCAGCAGCCTTTTAGGACATGAAAGACTGCAGCCGCCTCTCAATACTATTTTTTCAACCTCTTCCACTCTGATTTAATTGTACGAATACAATGGTGGGTTGACACTGATATGTGTGTGTTCGTGTTGGTGTGTGAGCTGTTTGATTTAGAGCACTCACTTTCACGATGGCCAGCCTCTTATCAGATGAAAGCTGCCATGGCGGCCTATGAAAGTGTGTATGTGTGCTTGCGTGTGCACGTGTGCTGTGGAGGACGGAGGTGCAGGTGAGGTGGGGGGTGTTTTTGTTTCTTTTAACCTCGGACAATGGGATCGTGAAGGAGTGAGTGAGCGAGCACTCTTTGAACTAATGAAGAGGAAACCTTTTACTCTTCTCCAAAACAGATAACCAGCTCTGTGAAAGCTCTGGGTTTACCTTCTGTCTCATGCGAGACTGAAAGTGAAAATCAGAATATCTCCTTTGTGCTGTGCTGCACACTGGGTTGGATTTAGCCTTTTGAATCCACCATCCTGAAAAGAAATAAAACTAAAAGAAAATTCCTTTTTTTTTAGCATCTATAGAGTAAAACCAAACTAAATTAAAGTCAATTGGCTTCAGTGGAATTGTTAGCTAGTTAGATCACATGTACGTTACTTTCTGTCTTTGTTGATCCACCTGAATGATCTGTATCTGCAGAATTTGTCAAAGGGTTTTCTTTATATTTTATGTGGGTGGATCATGTGTTGGAATAGAATTGATTAGGTCTTGAAGATCTGGATACGTTTGCTGCCAATGAAATAAGTCGTCCAAATACTTTTCATATTATTCAGGTTGTTGTTGTTGTTTTTTTAATAAATCCTGAACTCCTGATGATAAAGTGATGATTCCAGATCAGGTTTATAGGGTGAAGGCATTACATTCTGGTTTAATGTGTAAGGACGCAGGTCCAGATGTGGGGACACTGATGTAACAGTTGATGATCTCGTCGTGGCTGTGCAGTTTGTTTACGTGTAGCCTGAAAACTATTTTCTGACTTGTCGGGGAGAGGATGATGGTGGTGCATGTGAATGAACTCTAGTGCCATCTGGTTTCCCTTGGTCCCCAAGTAAAGCACAACTGTGTATTGTGTGTGCATTTGCTGCACTTTGTCTTATTGTGGTGAGAGAAGCAACAGACCATTAAAGTCAAGGTTTAGATTTGATCAGTTTTGGAGACACAGATCTGTTCAGTGTTATTTTCAATCTATTGCTTAAAAGAAGGAACTCTGCAACTATTTCAATATCATTTATTTCCCCCAAAACATAATCAAAAATTTATTTTTCTTTTGTTAGAACCAAAGTCAACATTGAAAAAAAACCAGAAAGTTTGATGGAAAATAAATACAAAATGTAAAGAACAATACTGCAGAATAAAACAGGCGTAACTAATTTAAATGATAGAAGAGGAATCAAAGTGATCTGCTCTGGACTGATCAGAAAAGGCCAACTTTTAAAATTGTTTTAATTTAACAAAAACAAGCAGAGCAGATCATCCAGATGTTGTAAGGAGGTGCTTAACAAACAAAAGGAAGATCTGGTGAAATATCACTACGTCACAAATGTAACTTTATTTATTTAACAGTGTTAGAACTACACTTTGTGAGAAAATGTGCTGATTACCTGTTTTGATAAATCTATATTTGTTTTCCTTTTTTCCTAATATCATCACGTCATTGTATTACACTCTGTGTTGTTGCACAAAAGCATTCAGGGCTGACATAATTATTTCCGGTACACACTTAGTTTAATGTCTCACAGTTAGTCCATGTCCTTATTGCAGTATTCCCCACACAATTTTGAGAGACCCTGGTGTGTGGGCCTCGGACCCTCTCGGGCCTCAGGTGAATACCTCGGAAAATCTCTCACATTTTGAAATTGTAATAAATGATAAAAAGGCTGAGGGACAAATTAGGTGAAGGTAGACCACCACTGTCTGAGTAATGAGAAACACTGTTAATCTGATGTGTGTGTGTGTGTGTGTGTGTGTGTGTGTGTGTGTGTGTGTGTGTGTGTGTGTGTGTGTGTGTGTGTGTGTGTGTGTGTGTGTGTGTGTGTGTGTGTGTGTGTGTGTGCCCACAGAAGTGCAGAATAAAAGACAGTAACCTGATAACCAACACTCCGTTCAAACATGCAGAAATAGCCACTGATTTACCGGAACCATAGAGATCCAGCTCTGCTGTTGTCATGTCTGACGATCAGGTCAACAGTTTACAATGACAACAAGATTGTCTGTGTTCTGTGTGAAAAAATGGAAAATAAAACCAATCAAGATATTCTTGATAAAAAAATATCAAGGTTTAACGGTTTTCTTAGGACAGCACAGATACCTGCTGTTGCAACTATGTAATGATTTATTATTTGCCATTAATTTATATGAAAACATTAAATTTGCTGCTGCTGGTGTTGTTAAAGCACATGTGTCAAACTCAAGGCCCAGGGGCCAAATGTGGCCCGCCACATTATTTTATGTGGCCCGCGATAGCATTAAGGGTCAGACTGTCTAAAAATAAATAGGTCAAAAGTTTGTTTTGAGCAAAACTACATTTCTACTAATTAAGCCCATTTTAACATTGACAAAAATGTTTTGAACAAAGTTTAAGTCCTAATTTGTGTTTGATGACATTATTCTTTATTCTCCTGGATAGTTTGATCATCGATGGATTTATATGGGTTTCATAACCCGACAAATTAAAAGGATTTATTTCATACCAGAGAAACAAAGATATTTTTTTTCTGTGCAACTGCAATTTGAATAAGTAATAAATACAGAGTTATGTAACATTAAGGAGTGGTTACATTTATTTTACATTACTTTGAGTTACATAAGTTACATTTATACGTTACATCTGGCCCTTTGAGGACAGCCGTTATGCTGATGTGGCCCTCAGTGAAATAAGTTTAACAGCCCTGTGTTAGAGCCAACACCATTTTACCTTTGATCATGTGTAATTATGGAAATTGTGTGATTTTCCTTCACCTTTATAGATAAATAGCATCAAGAAATATTACCAGATGGATTGTTTTGTATTGTAATGATAGAATGAGACCACAATGAACACAGGTATAGTGTTGATAAGCCAGTTATTGATCACTCTATAAATTTTAATCTTTTGATTAGCCGTTGTTGACAACTAAAATATAAACTGCTGCCCCAATCCTTTAGAGAAGCCGCCTGTTTGTCCTTTACAGTCTTAAAATCGCGTATATTTTATTGAGTTTGGATTTAAAAGGAAGATCTAGCACCTCTCAATATGTGTCACATCATTCTGACCTGTATGATAGTAAGCAATACACCTGCAATACTGTTCTGCATGTATGATCTTACATCACGATTGTGTGTGTGTGCCTTTAAGTCACATGGATTATGTGCATCATGTGTGTGTAGTGAGAAGTGGTGGGTGTGTTTGTACAAGAATGTACTGGCTCACGTCCCACTGCAGTTCTCTCCCCCTCTCACACATTGTGTGTTATCATCCTCACTGTGTCGCTCAGCCTCTGATAGGAACGCAATTTAGGCAGAGAGAAAGAAGGCGAAGCAGTGATATGCGGAATGAACAGTCAGCCGTGTGTTTATTCATATGAAGGACATGAAGGAGGTCACACGAGTCGTACGCATGTTTCTAACTGAAACTACTAGAATTAAAAATATCAAATAAGAACATTATAATGAAGATTACTTGAAAGGGTTTGGAACTGGAACTAGTTTTATTTGTCACAGACAAACGCAGAAATGCAGACCCTGAACTTCTAGTCATGATGCTTAGATGAATTTAAAAACACTGCACTGGAGGAGCAGCCAGATTAGCTGTTTCCTTTTCCCCCAGTATTTAGTCTTTTACTAACATAATCTAAAGGTCTCATGTCTAAACCTCCATAGATTCCAGACATGAGACACTTCTAATCTCACTCTTCATTTTTTAAGTGTATTTTTAAATCTTTACTAGTTTGATTTTATATATGCTGTTGAGGTGAGGTATTGTCTGGTGAATACATTTTATATATGAATGGATCCAAACAATTAATTGTGATGCATATATTAAAGACTTACACGAATCATTTTCTTTCATTTTATCATATTGTGATGTAAACGGATCATGGCATTAAACAATGAAAAATGTTATCAAAAAAAGTGATGAAAGACAAAGACATTTGAAAGACAAAATAATAGTTAGTGAGTGAGTGAGTGAGTGAGTGAGTGAGTGAGTTAGTTAGTTAGTTAGTTAGTTAGTTAGTTAGTTAGTTAGTTAGTTAGTTAGTTAGTTAGTTAGTTAGTTAGTTAGTGCTGTTAACATTAATTTTGTAACATCATACAATAAAGGAAACCAAATCATATTGATCACATTATTTTTTACACTGAAACCATTAAACTGTCTCTGCGGCCATCTTGACCAGAGAGAGAGAGAGAGAAAGGAGGGGGGTGTCAGGGGTAAGCATGGACAGAAAGACTGAGAGCCAGTGAGTGTAACATGTAGTGTATGAAGAGGAAGGCACAGACCTTTAGGAGTTCAAGTAATGAGATGCTAATGATATGGTAATATAGCAACAGTATTCCACCTCACTGGAGAGGATCTGGGAGGCCTTCACAATTGGTTAGAGACCAGGGACTTCCTGAAGTCAGAGTTCAAAACAAGAAAAAACACATACTCGAGCACATACATAGACACACACACGCACAGCTAGATACGCACACACGCGCACATACACACACACACACACACACACATATGATGTGTTTGTGTGCTTTCATGTTCCCAGAGGAGAAGGGCTGGAACTGACAGGCAGCTGGAGGAAAGTAAGAATGACCAGTCCCTCACCTTCAGTGACCCGCTGTGGCCTGTACTAGAGGAACGTGTGTGTGTGTGTGTGTTTGTGGTGCGTGTATGTGTGTGTGTGTGTGTGTGTCTGTGTCTGTGTGTCTGTGTCTGTGTGTCTGTGTGTGCCTGCGTGCCTACAGTGGTCTTATCTTGAAGCCCTCTCTCCTGTCAGCTCCCGTCCTCGTGGTGAACGATGCTCCTCTGACAGGCATAAGTCAGGCAGGCTTTCATGTGTGACTGGAGAGAGAGATAGCTGGTAGAGAGAGGTAGGCAGATCATGAAGAAGGAAAGAGTGAAGGTGAGGGAGGTTCTCTATGTTGAGCTGTGACAGATGTTGAGGATTGATTAGGCTCTGAGCTGTAGTGAGCTGCAACAAGACAAGCTTATCCATTCTGGAGGATGTGACGGTCAGCGTGTTATGTGTGCCAAATACAGTATTGTTTCATGTTGAAATGTCACATGGATTACTGTACAGAACTATCAAAATAACATAAATAAACAGTTATCATCACTAACACTACTCGGGTACCTCCTGTATCATCCACATGTTAGAAAAATGTACCAAAATCATCATCAGCATGACTGATGAATGGATGGAGGGGCAGGAGCTTCGGGTTGCTGCCTCCACTGAGGACGACATAATACTGTTGGCATGGGTTTGTCTGTTAGCAGGATTGTACAAAATGTCAAATGGAACAATGTTTTTGGTGGTGACTCTGAACAAAATCTGTATCCAGATGTTTTTAAAGGAATGTTTTAACAATTTCTGGAAAGAAATTACAATATTTATGCTCATGACTTCATGGTTATTGGTCCATCTTAGGACAAAAATTACACAATGTCATTCCCATAAGGTCAAAATCTAGAACACATCAAAGTGTGATCTGGACCTGTCTTTTTCTAGATCTGTGAAAATTCAGTACTGGGATACGACACATAGTTGGTGCACGGAATTGTTGGTGTCATTTTCACAACTCGCTTGATCAGACTGCTTATAAAACACAATAAAAACCCCAATCAGGTCAAGTAATAACAGCTAACTGTAGATATAATTGTTTAATTGTATAAACTTAACAATAAAACCTCACCATTAAAAACCTTAATGCTGAGGCTGTGTGTTACTGAAATGTTACATAGAAGGTTAAAAGTCGCTGCCCCCCGAAAATTTCCTCACATATGATCAATAACAATGTCAATGAACTAACTTTTTGTTTCAGTTAATTACATATTAAATGACTAGCATCTGACAGTACTCCCATAAAGTACATCAGTTCTTCTCCAAGAGTACATGATGAAGATTTCAGACTCATTCTGACTCTGAATAAGTAGATATGGGAGGGAGTTCGAAAAGTGGTTTCACGTTTGCACTACTGGAGGTATTTCATGAAGTTGTGAGGTCTGTTGTTCGTGCACATGTGAGAACATTAGAGTTAGTGTTTGTGTGTCCACAGCTGAGGGGCAGCGAGGATGAAGGACAATAAGACAGGGAATATTTTTGTTGTCACTTTTTGGCAACTTTGTTCGACTCTATTGAACTGTTCTTTCTCACAACTGTGTGTGTATTTGTGTGTGTTTGAGCATGTGTAAATGTGTGTCTGTGTGTGCCTGGGCTTGTGTCTATGCTTGAAGGTCACCACCGGTTGTGATATAGTTCTTCAGAGAATGATTAGGATTTTATACACAGATCAATGTGTTTGTGAGTGTGTGAAGTTAGTCAACCTTCAAGAAGCCTCTGTGTGTGTGCTTATCCAAGTCTGTCTTTTACATATAAGTGTTTCTGCACACTACGTGTGTGTGTATGTACGCATACCATAAACTGTGTGTATGTGTGTGCTTGGTCTGATGGACATTAGCTTGCAAGCTGCTTTCATCTGCTTTATTCTCCCCCACTACAAAGTAGTGCTGCTCCCCAGATACAACACCTTCACACAAGTGCAAACAGACAAACTCACTCACACGCACACCTACATGTACAGTACATTCTTGTTATACTCTACAAACAGTGGATTTTATTGAACACTGACCAGTTTGTATTGATTATTTTGACAGTTCTTGAAAGCAAATCTTGAATATTAATAATTTTTTGTCAACAATCATTATATTAAAGATAAGCAAAATCATTCACCAATATGCTTAAGCAAATCCGCAGTGAAAGTGAAATAATAAGCAGAATTAAAAATAAGCAAAAGGATGAGGGACCTTAAGTAAATCCAGGCTCTGTCAAAAACATGTAGATAATACCGATCACTCACATAAATAAACTCTTATTAATTAACCGTTGTTATTTCATTATTTTAGTGGTGAAGTTTTATTTTATTTGGATTAGAAAGGTTTGAGTCACACATCCAACCCCCACATAGCTGCACTGATTTAACCAGAGGCCATGTGAGCGTGTGTGTGTGTGTGTGTTGTGTGTGTGTGTGTGTGTGTGTGTGTGTGTGTGTGTGTGTGTGTGTGTGTGTTTGGGAATTAAAACTAATTTTGTTTGTGTGTTCCTCCGTTCATCCGTTCGTCTGTATGTCTGCCCGTCCATAAGTCTGTCTGTCCGTCTGTTAGTGAGTCCACCACATGTCTTCGCAACCGTTGCTGATAGAAAGATGAGAAAAAAAGCACCTTACTCGGGCGGCAAAGGTGATGAAAATTAGATGATGACCTTGGGAAAACTAGGTTAAGGTCAAATTTGAACTTTTGTACACTCAGGAACTGGATAAGATAAAAAAGACAATGGAGAAGGCCAGTGTGAGTAAGACTGTAGATCAAATTAACTGCTTTGATCTATGAAAGTAGGTCAGAGCACTAGCTGTGATCTTTGACCTATGCAAGTAGGTGTGTCACGGGATCAGCTCTGAGCCCCTTCTTGTTTGCTATGGTGATGGACAGGCTGACAGACGAGGTTAGACAGGAATCTCCATGGACTATGATGTTTGCAGATGACATTGTGATCTGTAGTGAGAGCAGGGAACAGGTGGAGGAGAAGCTAGAGAGGTGGAGGTTTCTCCTGGAAAGGAGAGGAATGAAGGTTAGCCGCAGTAAGACAGAGTACATGTGTGTGAATGAGAGGGACCCAAGTGGAAGAGTGAGGTTAGAGGGAGAAGAGATCAAGAAGGTGGAGGATTTTAAGTATTTAGGGTCAACAGTCCAGAGCAGTGGAGAGTGTGAAAAAGAGGTGAAGAAGCGTGTACAGGCAGGATGGAACGGGTGGAGAAAAGTGTCAGGTGTGATGTGTGATAGAAGAGTTTCAGCTAAAATGAAAGGAAAGGTGTACAAAACTGTGGTGAGACCAGCGATGTTGTTTGGTCTAGAGACAGTGTCACTGAGGAAAAGACAGGAGACAGAGCTGGAAGTAGCAGAGATGAAGATGCTGAGGTTCTCTCTGGGAGTGACCAGGAAGGATAGGATCAGGAATGAGTACATCAGAGGGACAGCACATGTTAGAGGTTTTGGAGATAAGTCAGAGAGGCCAGACTGAGATGGTTTGGACATGTCCAGAGGAGAGATAGTGAATATATTGGTAGAAGGATGCTGAGTTTTGAACTGCCAGGCAGGAGGCCTAGAGGAAGACCAAAGAGGAGGTTTATGGATGTAGTGAAAGAGGACATGAAGGTAGTTGGTGTGAGAGAAGAGGATGCAAAAGACAGGGTTAGATGGAGGCAATTGATTCGCTGTGGCGACCCCTGAAGGGAAAAGCCGAAAGGAAAAGAAGAAGAATCACAGACAGAGATCCTGTGTTGTCTGGTGTTTGTTTGCAGGTAGTGTGTATGTGCGTGTGTGTGCATGTGTGTGTGTGTGTGTGTGTGTGTGTGTGTGTGTGTGTGTGTGTGTGTGTATGTGTGTGTGTGCGTATGTGTGTGTGTGTGTGTGTGTGTGTGTGTGTGTGTGTGTGTGTGTGTGTGTGTGTGTGTGTGTGTGTGTGTTAGGATGAAAGAAAGAAAGTACTTTATTTGTGACTTTCATGTGAATTCTGTTTTTGGTAATTTTTGATCAACTTATAATTGAAATGAATCAGAAATGAGTAAAAACAACAGATGTTTGTGTAACTGATGTGTACAAATGTATTTTTCTGTACAAATATGCTATCCTTTTTTTTTTTTTACTGTACTTGTGTTTACAGGTGCTGTCATCATCAACATGGTTAAAATGCGACACATTTCATCATTTTGAAGGAGGTCTCCCAAAAAAAGATTCTATCATTTCCATAATTTCTCCATTTTCTAGTGCGAGAAGACAAGTCACTTAAATCAACAACAGATCTTATCTATGCTCGCTTTGCTGTTGTCGCTGCTCATGTTGAATTCATACGGCGGTTGCATAGTAAACGCAACACGAGAGAGGACACTGCAGAATGTTGTTTAATATAAAATAACAGTGTCATAGCATTGCAAACTGAATATTTCACCAATAATCCTATTTGTGTTATTTTTTGGGGGTAAATGCTTAGCTATTCAGAACAAAGTTGATAAAAGGATGAAGAAATTCCAAGATGAAGGATAACAGGATCCATAGATGATCACATGTGGAATGGAATGGAATGGAATGGCTGCTTAGGATCGGCAGTGGACTACAGTAACGTCAATAGGACAAGTGAAAAATGGACTCAAGAGATGTTGGAAATGCATCTACAAACTAAAAAAAAAAAACAAGAAGAAGAGGAGGATGAATTCTTGACAGGAATGAACAAGTGAAAAACATTTTCATGCCAAAAGTGCTCGCTCTACCTAGATATCACTGGGCTGCCTGATCTGCATAAGTACAGCCTCTGCCTGACCAAAGCAGGTGTGCAAACAAAGAAGACTCCAACAGCTGTGTTTGTGTAATTGCAGGTTTTGCACCTGAGGTCTTGAGGAATGAGGGAAGCTTTTGGGTTTATGTTTTACAATAAACCACTAATTGCTGTAGTCAGTTGTAGTTTTTAAATTGTTATCATTGCCGTTTGGGCACGTGTGTACAAATGTAGTTGGCTTTATTGTACTATCAGCATTATTGTAATGCTGATAGTGATGACACTGATGGCAGACCTCATCATATTTGTCCAAATCTCATCATGTGTCAAACCAGTATTGTCAGTTTCATGACATTAAATGAGTAGGAATGTGCTAACAACACTGGGCAGCAGTGCTTTCATTTCCCTTCGGGTATCAGAAGAATATATGAAATTAATTTTTTTTTTTAAAAGGAACGAGAACGATGTAGCCGCAAGAGGGCACAAGCCAGAGTCTTATTGTGCCGGTCCCAAGCCAGGATAAATACAGAGGGTTGTGTAAGAAAGGGCATCTGATGTAAAACCTTTGTTTCAGAGATGTGTACCTAAAAAGGTATAAAAGTGAAAATTTGACCTTGACCTAGTTTTTCAAGGTAAAGGTTTTGATATAATTTTCATCCCCTTGCCTCCCTGAATGTAATGCCTTTTGTTTTGTCTTTCTATCTCATCCGAATCCTGAGACATGTGCAAAAAAATGAATACATGTTGAAAGTTGACTTTGACCTAGTTTTCTCAAGGTCAAGGTCATCATCTCATTTTCATCCCCTTTGCTGCCTGAGTAATGTGCTTTTTACTTCATCTTTCTATCTGCAACGGTTGTGAAGATAGTTGGTGGACAGACGGACGGACGGACGAACACCCAAACACAGACAATTACAATAAATAACCGCTTTGCGGGATGTAATGATAATGCACTATTGTTAATTTCAAATGTTTTATTGATTCTCTGTAAGCCATCATCTTACCGTGGTGGAGGGGTTGTATCCAGATGATCCTAGGAGCTGTGTTGTCGGGGGCAATTTGAAATAGCAGTTTTCAACCCAAAGAAATTTCTGGAAAAATGTTCAACATCTCAGGAGGGAAAGGCAACCCTTTGACCACACTGTTTTATGAAATTAATTGGGGACTCCTTACCTCAAATGGGGAAATAGTCAGGTAGTGAAAGAATACTTTGAGGATCCTGTCTATCCCAATGAAAAGCATTCCTGTAAGGAAACAGCCAGAGGACATGGAGGTGGGTTCACTCATCACTGAGGCTCAAGTTGCTGCAGCTGGTTCATAGCGCTGTGGTGGCACGGCCTCAGGGATGGTTAATATACCGCTCTGAGTATCTCAAGGTTCTGGATTGTATAGGGCTGTCATGGCTCTGCACTTCTCTGCAACACTGCATGGACGACAGATACAGTGTTTCTGGGCTAGCAGATTGGGTGGGTGTTCCTTTTTTGAAGGAGTGGTCCATGAAAGTATGCTCCATCTACAGGTGGATCACCCTGCCCAGCTCTCTCTGGAAGGTTTACTCCAGGATACTGGAGAAAAAATCCAGATATTCGTTCAACTTTGGATCAAGGAGGAACAATGGGGGTTTTGCCTAGTTCGCATACATTGGACCAGCTCTATACTCTCGCGAGGGTGTTGGAGGGAGCATGGGAGTGTGCCAAACTTGTCGTCATATGGTTTTTGGATCTAGAGACGCCTCATAACCATGTTCCCTTTGGGAAGTGCTTCAGGAGTATGTCTCATTCTACTGGCTGTGGTCTTTGTATTCCCAAAGCCACATTCTGATTTGCATTGCCAGCAGTAAGTGTAGGCGCTAGAATCTCTAGGTGCAGCCAAGTGGCAGAGGGTGTCGGGTTCGGTATCTTCAGGATTCCATCTCACCTTTTTGCTGATGATGTGGTCCTCCTGGCCTCGTTGAACATTGACCTCCAACTCACACTGAAGCAGTTTGTAGTTGAGTGTGAAGCAGCCAGGTTGAGGATAAGCACCTCTACACCTGAGACAATGGTTCTCATTTGAAAAAGGATTGAGTAGCCACTCCGAGTAGGAGAGGAATCCTTCTCTCAAGCGGAGGTTTTCAAGTATCTCAGGGTCTTATTCGCGAGTAAGGCAAAAATGGAATGGGAAATAGACAGATTAGTAGCAGTGTCCACAGTGAAGCAGTCTCTCCACTGGTCCGTGATGATGAAGACAAAATGAGCCACAAAGTGAAGCTCTCCATTACGGCTCTGTGTATGTTCATACCTTCACCTATGGTTATGACAATGACTGAAATGATAAGATTGTAAGTACAAGCGGCTGAAATTATTTTTTTTGCAGGGGGTAGGGCTCAGCCTAAGAGATAGGATAAGGAGCTCAAACCACCGGGAGAGGCTCCAGGTAGCGCTCCTACTCCTCTGCACTGAACGAAACCAGTTGAGGTTGTTGGGGTATCTGATCAGGATGCCCCCTGGAGACCTTTCTGGGGAGGTGTTCCAGGCATGTCCACATGATAGGAGACCCAGAGGCAGACACAGGACTCACTGGAGAGATTATATCCCTCTGTTTGACTGGAAGCACCTTGGAATGCCCTCAGAGAAGTCGAAGTGTTTGGGGTTCCCTGTTCAAACTGCTACCCCCATGACCCAGATCTGTGTAAGTGGCTGATGATGACAGGAGATGATGTTTTATTGTTATATGAGATATTATTTGAATGAAGGCAGTCTGCAGCACAGTCACACTAATTGTGTGCTTGCAGAAACATTACACCCAGTCTTCATAAAGTTGTACGTTGTAAAAAGGGGTGTATAATGACAGTGAATTTAATTACAGTGATTAAATAATATTAGGAAACCTGCTACCATACCTTCAGAGTGGACAAAAACTAAAATAGTAAAAAAAAAATTAAAAAAAGCAACCCTATATGCAAATTAATCAACTAATCCAATATAACAAAGAAACTAAATCATAAAACACATATCTTTCTATCTAAAGAAACCAGAGAAAATGAGTTGAAAGGAAGAGCCAGTCCTCCCCTACTTATCAGAGAAACAAAATTCAAGCAACTTATCAGAGATGCACAGAGTGGCTGATAGGGACAGGAGGAAGACAGGAATGATGGCTACCTGCTGCTACCTGCACAACTTTCTTGATCTTTTTATACAGCTGGCTTATCATTCAGCCAACGACTAGTCCGCATAGGAAATACACCAATCACTGTTTCTTGTTTATTAAAAAAATAAAACAAACATTAAGACTGTACAACAGAGAAAACAGTACGCTGAAAGAAATTGTCAGCACCGTAATGTTGATTAATTTATGATTTGAGAAAATCCTAGGCAAAAAACACTGGCCACCAAGTTTTCTGTGCCTTGCTTTTGAAAAATGTGTCAGTGTCAAATCCTGCAGAAGCAGAGAGCATTAGCCCCTGGTTAGAGTTGTCCAGTTTAAACTGAAATTGACCTGAGATACAGCAGATACAGTCTTCATCCTCTAGCGCAGCATTAACTATTAGCATGCTGGCAGCATTAACAAACTTTTACAGCTGCTGGTTCTTTAGGTGTTTGATCTGATTGCTTGTGCTAGAGGAGCTATGTGTCCTCTCAACAGCTAAGCAGCATGTAATTTGTTGTTGCTTTACTTTTTGTCAGATTTACATTACAATAATTCCACACTGCCCACACTATTTGTCCTCTTTCAAGCTGCTCAACTAATAGAGGTTAAGGTTTTTTTGGCTTAAATTGGTCTGAATTGGAAAAGTTTTGTGACAATTGAAGGGATTGAGAGATTAAATGAGCCGTGTCAGCGTGATATATGCTCTATAGTGATATCATAAACGGTAATGTTTTGGAAGAGGCGGTAGAGCGGGTTGTCCAATGTTCCAACATTGTCAACTCACCTCCAGAGCACTACCAAGGCGCCCTTGAGCAAGGCGCCCTTGAGCAAGGCGCCCTTGAGCAAGGCGCCGTCCCCCCTTACAAGTTAAGTCATTAGGGCGCACCAACCAGGAGCTGCCTATATATATATATACATTATATGCATGTGATATGACAAACTAGAGTGCACCACTAATTTCCTTACAGGGATTAATCGAGTACAGTGCGCCCTCGAGCATTCGTGCATCAAAACTCGTGTCTTCACCTCATCGCGGATTTTTGGTAGGCATCTGGAAGTGCGCTATGTCCTGTGAGTCTCAGACTTCTTCTGTGAGACAGAAAAGTGGTTTAAACAGTCGATGAGAGTGTGGGAAAATGTAATGCAGATTGAAGGTGGTTTCATATCAGTATGGGGAGGGGTCATAAACGTTTAAATTACGGAAATCATGGAATTTGTGATTTGCGTGTGGTTCCTAGAAGGCATTAAGCCTGAGTAACGAAGGCGCACTGTATACAAAAAAAACACCAACAAAGTCTTAGTGGATATATGCTCTATAGTGATAAAATTAAAAATTAAAAATCAACAAAAACCTCCTTCCTTCATTCATCTTCTTGAAGACGAAACTATCGTACTCTTCTCATCTTCAGGTTCTTATCTGAATCTCTACTTTACTAATCGTTACTTTGGAGCCTATCACCTAACCAGATACAGGCAAAAGTCGCCAATTCATTGCATGGCCACATACCCATTCATGCTGACAGTCGTACCTACAGACAATTTAGCGCAATCAATTCAACTATGTTGCATAGAATTTTGGGGGTGGAAGGAAGCCATAGAACCTGGAAGAACCCACACAGACACAGGGAGAACATTCAAACTGTGCACAGAAAGGCTGCAGGTGGAATCGAACCAAAGACCTTCTTGCTGTGAGGCAACAGCACTACCCACTGTGCCATCATGCTGCCCCACTTTGCGCCTTGTTTTGCAAAATTTGCAAATACTGATTTTTAAGAGGATTATCTGGCAGCTGTAACAGATAGTGGTGAAAATCAAACCCTGTTGGCACAGATAATACATTTATTTTCATCAGAAACGTATAAATACATTTTCTTTTATGTGCAATAGTTTGCAACATCCAAAAAAGATTTTAAATCGGAAAAGATTTGCCAAGTTTGGCGTGACGAGGCTGAACTCTGGCCTTCAGCGAAGCGGGCGAATGATTTATGTTTGCCTCCCCCTCCACCACCTCCGCCGTCATCTTCGTCTCAGTCACGCCACAATGAGAATTCATTTCTCTCTGATTGCTGGGATATCTGGCAACAAGGGAAATGAGAGCGCGGCATCTTATGGGCTCATTCATCAAGAACTAATTGAAGCCTCACTAGTCTCAAGTGCTGATAGAGCTGGAGTAGTGTGCTGTTGTGCGTGTGTGTGTGTGTGTGTGTGTGTGCATGTGTGTATGTGTGTGTGTGAACTTGAAGAGAACGTCCTAGAAAGGTGTCATCATTCGGAAGCAATTGTATTTTTGTTCATATTGTGGGTCCATCTCCAGCCATGCTTGTGTTTCTGCTTTTGTGGTGGACTGCTGTGGACACAAAGTCTTCTCTTTCCTGCATCTTTTTGCATACAGGCAGCTTTTCAGGGTGGAAACTGAGAAAGGAATTAAATAGAGGAAGGATATAGAGCCAAATGTCAGGAGAAAGCTAGAGCAGAAAGGATTCAGAGAAAGGGTGAGTGAGTGTATGAGGCGGAGCGTATTAGACTTGCATCACTGAATCTCCTCTCCTCTCAGGCTATTGCTCTCTGCTCCACCTCTGTATTGATTCTAGCGGGCAACAGATCCCTCACTCTTTCTTTCTCTCTCTTTCCTCGTGTTTCTCTCATTTTTCTCAGACTTTTCCTCTTCTTTTTTCCTGCTCCCTGTTTGTTAACTAGGAAGTGACTTCTTCCTCTTGTCTCTCCTCTCTCTGTCTCTCTGCCTCCCCCATCCTCTCGGTCCGCCTGCCTCTCACCGCTGAAGGATCATGTACACGCTCACCTTTAGCCACCTTTCAGTCGATGCTTATTGATTTTAATATCTCAAAAAAAATAAATTATTTTCTTTCAGTGAAGGAACCCCCTCCTCCTCAGTTCTCTCTATCTCCATTCTTCAATCCAATCCCTCTGTTTTAAACTAATATAATTGGCATCTGAGGCCAATCCACTTCAGATGTTGAGTCACATTCATGGTCCCAGCTTCAGCTCTTAGTGCTACTTTTTTTTTTTTGGCTTCTGACTCCACTCAGACTATTTTCCCACTGTCACACCATTAAATATATTAGCTTGAGGATTTTTATCACCCAGACATAAATATGAATATAAATATGTAGTCTGTGATAATGGCTTTGTCTGGGGTGTATCTGACAGTCTTTACATTCCAACTTCTCCAAACGTCCTGCGCACAATATATTAAAAATTACATTAACATTTCATTTAATATGCAAACATCATCTCTAACACAAGGCTGAAGGTCAGTTTATGTCTCTATAAATATATCTCCTAGCTTCTCCCGGTTCTACACAGTAATTAACCAAAAGTATTTTGATATGTGGATAAATGGAAATGGAAAAATGACTAATCAATTCAAAATAACACAATCTTCTAGTGTGACTGAAGGGTTGGAGGATATGTTAAACACTGGCACCTTTGTTTGATTTAGAACCACTTTTGACTATTAAGGAAACCCTAATACACACAAGTACTGTGTAATATCAAATAAATCAAACTCTGATTTACAGATAAACTAACAATATGTCAGAAACAAAAAACATGTTTGACTTTTTTTTTTCCATTTTTCTTTAAAAACAATTTTCTTGGGAGTGCTTTGTGTATTCCTGAATTTTTAAATTTCTTTTTTTCCCCCACACAGCTATATTGCTACCTCCCAGGTATATTTTTAAACCACTACCAAAAAAGCCAACATGATAAAAAAAAGAGTAACAGCTTTTTACTCTTGTCATTTAGTTTGCTGTCAGTTCACAGTTTGCCTTGACTGTTCCTCGGTGTTACATCATTAGTTTAATGTCATCACAAGCTGTTTTCTGCATTAGATGAGCAGCACGTTAACACCAGCGGTCCAACAGAAGAAAACAGAATGACCTAAAAAAAATGCTAAACATGTCACAGCTTTAGAGCTCGATGTCTGGTAGTGATCCAACTTCAAGCCAGGACTGTTACCAGTTTCTTCAGTTCTTGATGGATCTTTCAACACATTTCCACCCAATATAAAGTTAACCCACTGGTTCTTGCCATCCTCAGATTTAGGGGGAAATGAAGTCTGTTGGTTCTTGAAGCCAACAACAGATCACTTGGTCCCTGGTGGTGATATTCTCTTCCTGTGTTCAAAATTCAATGCAGCCACATCCTGGACCTCTGTTGTGTTTTTTCTGGACATAATCTGGAATAGAAAACCAGCCAAACTGCTGTAAAATCTATCTTTGTGCAAAATATCTTTCTCACACATGCTTTGGGGTGCCATTTTTGACACAGGCAAACATCTATGCAGATGTGGGCACCAGAAATCCAATTTGAATTTAGTTGTAGTTCTTCTTTAACACCATATAGGTCACTGTGGTCAAACAATTCAGGTCTTGCAGCAGGAACTTTGCCAGTAAATACAGATTGCAGTGAGGAGTTTACTGCTTCAGTTGACTAAAATGAAAAGCGAATTCATAACCTATGATTTGCTATAAAGAAAATTTTCTTCTACTTTGTGCTTTGATATGATGTATTTGACACTCAGAGTAAAGTGAATTATTTTTTATGCCACCTTACTTGACCTTTATTTATTATATGTAAGAGTCAAATAAATCTCAGTGGCTGAGCAGGATTCCATTCAGTGTTGGGGGAACTCAGCAGCCCCCAGAGTCCAACACGATTAAATGTACAACAGCAGATGAGGTTCTCAGATGTGAGCTTTACTTCTCTGTCTTGACTGAGCTTTTATCGCTGTTTGTGTGCAGTTACAACACCAAAACATGTTGCTGTTGTAAAGATTGATTGATTGATTGATTGATTGATTGATTGATAGCTGGAATGAAAAATGACTTTAACATTCAGTGTGCATCAACATTAAGCTGTCAGAGACATCCGTGAAATGGCATACATCCTCTTCTCAAGCTCAAAATGCCCTTTCACCCCCGCTCTCAAAATCTGCCTCCGTCTGTCCTGACTGAATGTCCTGAAGCTCTGCTGATCAATCGGTGTTTATGTCATTGTTATTTCATGTCAGTGGAGCACAGATCTGACTGGGGAGAGGAGGAGCATGGAAGGAGGGATGGAGGAGAAGAGAGGGAAAGAAAAAGAGAGATTTTTGTCAGAGGAAATAATGTAAACACACAATTACCTCTCCCCCAGTATTTTTTTTTCATGGTAGCTTCAGAAGTTATCACCAAGGAGCACCAAATGACTTGACTGAATACATCTGCATGTCAAAATTACTAAAAAAAATTTATTTGTAAGGATAGTATGAAATGTAGAGTGATATAACTTCCCTTTTTTGTCAAAAATAAATGTTGTTTTTGACGCTACTTATTTACTCCTCATGAGCTGTTAGCAGGGGATTGATCAGACCAGGGAGAGTGGAGAGCTCTAACTGTGTATTATGATGAACCTCATCTTAACAATATGTCCTTGTATTTTTGCATCAGGCTGTGTAAATACTTGTGATCGTATGTTCACGGTGTGAGAGCATCCATGCATTAAGTCACACTCTGGGCTTATGTCCAAAGACTGTCAGAATTGTGCTTATGCTTTGTGTGAGGGGATGTTTGTTGGAGATGACACTGGCCAGCTATGTAAAAGTGTGTCTGACAGGGGCAGCGACAGAGTCAGCGCTTTTTTCCTCCCTCGTCACCCCCCGCTGTTCAATCCATCCAGCTGCTGTCACCACAGGGGAGCAGACAATCTATCAAGGCATCGGGATGCATTCTCCTCACCTGCGCTGCGCCTTTAATGAACAGCCAACATGATCCCGGCTGACAAGCAGGAAATGGATGTAATAAAGATTGTTTCTGCATGCTCTTTGCATCCCTGATAAATCACCTTGCTGTGCAACAGATACGGGAGCCACATGGAAATTTGATTTCACACAGCAAGGGGGAGGAAGAAGAGAGCAGTGGGGGAAAAAGAGCTGCTAGTGGCAGGGACACTCTATTTTATTTCCTTTTTTTCTCCAGTGGAGTGGTAGAAAAAGGTGTGTGGGGGTTGAATTGAAGGACTTTTTTTTTGCCTTGGCTATTACTTATCCCACCAGTGCTGTGGAACATAAGTGTATGCCTCTAAGTCTATAAACAAGGAGAGAATATGTGTGCACATGTTCATATAGCTGTCTGTCATTCTGCTGCTACATAGCATGAAGGAAGGGAACATGGATGTATTTAATATGCCACAAGGAAACCACAAGAAATAGACAGAAAATTAAACTACGTGGATGCAAATAATATATGGAAAATTAATCTATGTGGATGCGCTTCCCTCCTATCTCTGCTTGATTCACACAATGTGTAGTTTCTGTGCCATCAGGGGTCCTCTGACATGCCTGTCTTTTTCTAAAACAACTGGAAAAATATTAATAGTTTTTCATTTGATTTCATCATTTTCAAAGGTGAAATGAACTTGCAATAATAAAAAAAATTTTGCATGAATTTTTTAGAAAAAAAATGTATATGAGCATATGCATTATTTTTTATCATTTATCTCAGGCAGGAAAAGGGTGTTTTTATCATCAGTTGTTATTTTTATTATAACATGATCCTGTAAAGATTGTTGGAGCTCATTAAAGTTCCCCTGGATCCAATAAGGCATGAGATGGAGCCATAAGCACCAGCCTGATATGCATCCTGAACAACTACCCAGTGGAAAATATTAAACTGTGGATATTCTGTAAAGCCACAGAAACTACTGCATCTAACTATATCATGAAAAGCAATCATTAATTTTTTTTCAATAGTTTTAATCACTTCAAGCTTGAAATTAACTTGATGGACAGGTTTGTGTCACAATCATCAATCTTTTTAACTGGCCTCTCTCCACCTCTGGTGCTTTTCTACATCAGTAACACAGTAGCATGAAGACCCGCAATACACTCACAACAATACACAACATGGTAAAACACTAGCATTGACCTCATGCCATTCAAAGCCACTAGCAGTCTCCTTAACAAAAAAGTATTCATATTGTGGGGGACGGGGAGAGCAAGAGAAACGAGGGGGAGCGAAGAAAAGAGAATAATGATTAGAGCTGGGAAGAAATAATAGTGGGGGAGCAGGAGAAATACATGGGGGAATGGAATATAAGCGAATAAAGGGAGAGCGAGTTTGAGATAGGGAGAGGATGGGAGAGGAAAGAGTGAGATAGGGAGGGGGATGCAGATATGGGGGTGGGTGGGTAATTTATGATTTAATCTAATGCAGGGTGGACCTGCTGTAAGTCACACAGACCTCAGCTGGAGCAGCGAGAGAGGGAGAGATGGAGAAATCAAGAGAGACATTAACCTTTCCTTGAAGCGAACGTGGAGCTCCTTTATCCAACCACCATTCCCCCCAGTCAACCTTTTCTCCTCTCCACCTCCACATCCTTCTTCCCCCAGGCCCAAATTTCCCAAATGTGTTATGTAAGCAAGGAGGCCTTAGGTTCCACTGAAATGGGTTCAGCATCTGAACATGAATCTATTTTGATTTTTACATTTTAGTTATTGGAGCTAATCGTCTTACTGTTCTTCCAACAGTTTGCGTTTTCTTTAGATCCTTTACATTGCTGTGAATACACATCATTGACGATGTTAAGCATAAAAAGACCTTGTGTAGGAAGGCTCAAAGGATCCCATTTGATCTGTAAACCCCACATGATCCTCAGTCTACAGCTCCAGCCATGTGATTTCACTGAAATAATCCCAGCACAAATGAGGGTTGATTCGCAGTGGACCAAAATAGAAAATATTTTGCAAGAAACGATCACAGTGATCACGTTGATGCATATGAAACCAAATAACGGGTCCAAAACACAGAGCTGACAGTAATATTTAAGATGCACCAGGTCCACAAATACTGGCTGCAGGTCAAGACGATCTGGACTTTAAAGAATAGCTACAGATATGGTTTGATGTATAAGTGCTGCTTGAAATCAGAACCATCCTCAGTATGTTATATAAATGCGAGTTCTGTTGCAGAGAAAGTGATGCCTGCCTACACTTCTGATGTGTTTTGAGCGGAGGCTAGAATAAGAAACTCAACTTCATCAACGGAATATAAGCCCAAGGAAAAAACTGTCAAAAAAAACAAAAACGCCCACATGGATTGACTGGCAGCTCATCTCTGGGAAGCACAGAAAAAAAGCAATAAAGATGGAGAAAAAAATAAACAAAATGGTAGATTCTGCAGTTTCTGTTTTTTTACATTAGGAGAAAATGTATGTTCACCTCAACATGGACTAACAATTTGTTGTGATTGGCCTACAAATCAGTCGGTGCCACTGGCATGGCTGCTGGCAGTTTAGGAGTTTCACCTCCACCAAGGAAGTCATGTCTTCATCCGTGTCCCTTATTTGTCGGCAGGATTATGCAAAAACAACTGAGCAATCTTCAATGGGATGTATAGGATGATGGGTCTAGAACGTGAACTTTGATGCTGATCCAAAGAAAAATCTGAATCCACCAAACTTAAATACTTGACTGTTACAAATCCAGTAAATGAAGGCTACAAGGCTGTGAGGAAAGACTTACTGAAAGAATTACTGGACAGTCATCTTCCTAGAGTTTAGTACTGTATTTTTTGCCATTCTAGTGTTATGGTTTGATTTTCTGAGACTGCATATCACATATAGCTCTCTACATCCAGATGAATATGGAGTAAGATCAATATGGAACCTTCTAATATGCTGTGTTTGAGTGCAACATCACAAATAATTAGCATTATCAATAAGCACTTGCTGCCACTGGCCTTGCTGCTGGCATGGAAGATGCGCTCTTGAAAAAAACATGGTCTCAGTAGAAGCATCATTGATCAGGCACAGTGTAGC
This sequence comes from Antennarius striatus, assembly GCF_040054535.1. NCBI lineage: Eukaryota > Metazoa > Chordata > Actinopteri > Lophiiformes > Antennariidae > Antennarius > Antennarius striatus. The sequence continues at coordinate 4,374,536 of NC_090784.1, read as the reverse complement.
TGTGGAATAGTGTACAGTTAAGTGATTAGTAATGAGTCAACAATGAGGGTGTCCATATCTGGCATTGACATGTTTCTCCACATGCATCTCAGGTGGCATGGTACGATCACGCTTCCCCGCTCTTTACGCTAGTGAAAACATTTCTGTACAAAAAGATCGACATACGACAAACTGATCACTGAGGACACTGATTTGTACAGGTTTGATTCAACAGGAGACACTGAAATCACTGTTTTTATGTTCTGATAACAACTACGACATGGAATCAGGGTCAGGAGCTTTGCAGAGGAAATGCTTTGTCTGTTGTTGAAAATGCAAAGACTCCTGAAATTTATTTCCACGTCTTTAATCTTGTCTTCACAATCAGCAATCTCCACCAGCTTTAGGAATATGTTTGAGAAAAAACAAATAGCCGATGCTGACCAATCTCAGTCCTTCAACCTCCAACATGGTATCTCGGACGTCTTTTAGCCCTGAGATGTAGGCGGGTAAGGTGTCTTAGACACCCGTTCATCCATTATCTATAATTACTATTGCTTTTTGAGGTGGTGGTGGCCTGGAGCCTGTGTCACACAGCAGCATGGTCTCCATCTGTTAGACTTCAAATTTGAAAATGAAAAAAAAAAAGGTTGATTGTGTGCAGGGCTATGTTTGCAGGTTACAATACATAATCACTGGAGTTGTGTTTTAGGTGGCAGGTTTTGGCACTGGGCCAACCAGACTAGTTTCTCTTTCAGTCATGACCTTCATCGTGGCGTCACAGCAGACGCCATTAAATAGCACTTTTACATGATTTCTGTGTGGCCACATCTTGAGGACAGCCTCGCCTCGTCCGTCTCAGGTTGATCCGGTTGATTCTTGCATGGTTACAAATATAGGAGCCAATCACAGCTCTCCTAAACACAGGGAGCGAATTAAATGAGTGAGTTAGAGTGACACCATGGTAGTGGGCTGAAGCAGCGCCTACTACCGGAGTGCAGCCCTCGTGTCTGTATGAACAATGTCTCTCCAGAGAACCATTTGCCTGCATAAATATTGTTTTTGCGTTGGCCCCTGTAATGGCACCCTGTGCAAGCTGCAGGGCCCGTAAGTGACGTTGTCTGTCACTCTGTTGGCAGGCTGGCGTGGGAGTTGTTGGCACACCGTGGGGTCTATCCAACGCTCATTTGAATTCGCTCGTCCCCTATCATGCCACTACACTCAGCGACTACACACTTCCACACTCCACTCACACACTACACCCACTACCTGTTTGGGCGCCGGTGCTCTCATTTGCATGAAATAAGATGGAAATGGAGCCCTTATTTATGCCAACAGAAATGGAGTGTGTTATTAAGGGCACTATTGTGCAAAAGAGACGGTGGCGGTAAGAATACATTACAGAGGCTATTTCTGGAGTGGCTCGAGTCACGCAGAGGGTAATGCTTTACAGGTCCCTGATGACTTCTACAGTCTGGGCGCCAACACTGGATGAGCTGTGTGCACATACTCGTATATGTGCACTCTGTATCTGAATGTGTATTTTTGTTTATGCTTGTGCTTGATTGTGCCTGTGTGTGAGTGTGTGCTTCCAGTCGCTAGTGAATATGATTCTAGGAGATGATCATTTGTATATTGCCTGGTGATGGATGGGCTTCCTGTGATTGACAAGTCTCCATTCATACCCACTTCATTGTGAGTCTGTTTGTGTGGTGTAGGCCAGGCGGCAGGGAGGTAGAGCTCCATTTCTGTCAGGCCGGCATTTATGGAAGGTTGGAAGCATTCAGTGGGTCATTTCTGTTGTATAGGAAGCTCAAATGGGAGGAGGAAGAAGGTCCAGAGTGTGCTTTTGCCTGTTAATTTATAGTAACCTTTGGTCATTATTATATTATTATGCTTTCAGTGTAATTTTACCAAACAACAGGATAAAAAAACTTCACCTTTGTCAGGATTTTCTGTAGGTTTCAATAAAAAATACTTTCTGGCATGTGTCTGGTTTTAGTGACTGTATTGTATGTTCTTCATGGTAAAAGCGTACCCTCCTGGCTCTGGGAGTCAATCCAGAGTCATGCAGCGTCTTATACACAGTACACAGGTTTTCATCTGCATCCTTTAAAAATTCAGTCGTTGTTACCATGGTTGGTTTAACCCCATGCATCCATGTTCAACATCAACATCACCGACATCAGCATTCCCCTGGTTCAGACCATCAGCACTGCATCACAGCATCGATACCAAACCCCATTAGATCTTTTTACATGTTTAACTCATTAATTTTTAGTTTTTAATTTTATATACTTATCATGATCCCCGAAGGGAAATTAAGACAGTACACTCTAGTATCTCTGTTAATCAAACACATGCATATACATATATGTTAGTGTGTACAGGCCCCTGCAATACACACAAACATACATGGGGCCTGTAAGCATGTGATGGGAGGTAGAGTGATGGGCAGCCTCTTTGTGGAGCGCACCCAATATAAGCAACTTGTGAAGGGGACGGGGCCTTGCTCAAGGGCGCCTCGGGAGTGCTCCGGAGGTGAGCTGTCAGCTCACACTCAGGTGTTTTTGGGCGGGATCGGGAATCGAACAGCCGATCTTAGAACACTGAACGAGCCGCTCTATCGCCCGCTTTACCACTGAGCCCCTGCTGCCCCAAATGATAAATTATTATCATAATAATTATTATAATATGATTATTAAAATCATGTTTACTATTAATTAATGATTATTTTATTAATCATCCATTTTTATTAATAATGTATTAATAATTATATTATTGATTAATTATATTGTTAATCATAATATTATTATAATTTGGTGCAGGCACTACTCTTTTTTTACTATAAAAAAAGTAAAGTAAGGTAAAGCTTAGATGAACATTGTATAGGATTATCAGAATAACTGCATTAATGACCTTGGTTAGCGTTGTGAAATATACAGTAATGTCACCAGAGTGTACTCAACTATTTAAAATGACATCAGTATATAGTTAAAGCAGAACATTGTGAGTCTTAGTGCCACACTGAGAGGCAAAGTCTAAGAAAATGCGTCACAAATTAAGAAATATATGATTGTTTTCCACATCAACACAAAATTGTGAAGCTAATGACTTTGAAAAGGTGTGATAAACTGAGTCTATCTGAACTGCACAGCGATCCTTGGCTATGTTAGCCTGGTAAGGGGTTCATAGAAAACACTGGACAGTGTCGTAGAACTAGGTGATGCTGAAGGATAGCATTACAATTAAATAGAAAATGAACTGTGATGTTTCCAGAAAGATCTGAAAACGTAATCCCATTTTGATATTTGCACATCTGTCTGGTGTAAGTGTTGGATGTGTCAGTGCAGTTCTTGCAGAGGGTTTTTATCCTTTTCTTGCCTCTGGTGGACACGTCTCCCCTCCAGCCTGACCTGAGTGCACTAACCTTTTACAGCCAGCCCAAACCTAATCCACAAGAAGCCCTTGAGTGGCCCTTTGATTTGTGCCCTTTGACCTCATCAGGGCTTGTGTTTCCTGGTTGTGTCGATGTAGAGAGACCCGTTGAGGTAAATATTAGGAGGTGCTCAATTGGGCGCATCCTGCAGCTGCACCACACAGACAAAAACCAATGAGAAATCAGCAGCATTAAGAGTAACAGAACTACTTTCTTCTTCTACACTTTGTGTTTGTACTCATTGGTTATTTTGAGGTGATGTCAGTTAGCTTAATAATTTAGCCGCCTTTAGTGTGAGTATCTGTGATAAAGTCGTGTAGCTCTTGAAGGCCCTGCCTTGTTGCTTTGTTGTTGCCTTTAAATAACGCTCATTAGAATGTGAGCGCGTCTCATCTGTCCTCTTGAAGGGTGGCCATTCTGAAACCTGCATCTGAAAACATTGGGGGGGGCACCTATTAAGAAGAAATACCCATCCCCGGGCTAAATTGGTGCAAATACTATTGTTTCTCTTTCTGTCAAAGATATATAGAACGTTGTTTCGCTGATGGCTTCAGTAAATGCTCCAGCCAGCCATGCAGGCGTACAGATATAACAGATCTGCTCCGACACTGCATCTAAACCACTGGGCTGTGTAACTCGCCCTTTACCGCATTTGTCATGTAATGCTTACACGTATGTGTGAGTGTTTTTGTGTGGGTGTATGGAGTGTGTGTGTGCATGGTGATTTACAAACATTTATGATATGGAAACAAAGCAAATAAGGAGCAGAAAGAGGAACAGGAAAGAAAGGAAGGGGAGATGGAGAGCGGAGAGAGATGTTGTTGAGAAACACACATCAAATAAGTTAATGCCAAAGCCAGTGTGGTGCCATAACTTGTGCTCAACGAGAGGTCAAACTGGGGTCAATCTCTATTGATTTTTTTCAGGCTTTGTGGCAGTATTTCTTTCTACTAATAGCAAGTGCAGGGCTTCACCAGTGCTGGATGTGACTCCTCTGTAATGTACAGACGGGAACTATTTCTGGATTGACATTGAGACTGTCTTCTTACATTTCTCACAAGAAGCACACACAGCCTCCTTCAAGGGGATCGTGCAATATGTGCTAAAACGTTGGAATTTGAATGTTTGATTTCATTTGCGTATTTAGATTTACATTCTCCGATTTATTGTGATCTCATCATCCTTATGTACAAGTACACCAGTATGTGTGTGCGTGTGTGTGTGTTCACTCACATGTCCGTGTGTTCCTGTGTATGCCAGCGTGCTGTGATGGATCGCAGCGGTTCCCTGTTTACCTAGCCTCATGATTTCCTGTGCGTGCATGTAACAAGTAGAGTTTGGCAGGATTAATGAGCACACAGCTTGCTGAATGGATGTTTGGCTCCACAAAGCACTCCATCATGGCCTGATGCTGCTACCATATCCCACACACATATGCAAACACACACTATGCACTCTGCAACTCTCCATTTAGCCCTGCTCTTAATTACACGTGCTTAGCCAAGACCCATTAAGCAAGTCCCCCCCACCACCACCTCCCCATGCTAAACAATGTTAAAGCATCCACATCTCTCATGGAGCGCAGTGTTTAAATACAGTTTCAACGCTGCAGCATGTAGGAGGGAAGTTACTCTAATGTGGTTAGTCCACAGAGATGGAGATGCTAACTCTCATAAAGTTTCACTCCAGACCCAGTACTCCTGCTTGGAGCATGAATGTGTTATTTATATGTGAAATATTAACTTTAAACAGCCTCTGCTCCTGGAGGTCTTTCGTGTGGGCATGTTGTCAAAGCTCGGTTCTAAAAGCTCTTGTTTTGTGGTGGGGCTGCACATTCTAACAATAAAAACTTTAGTTATCACTAAGACCCTCATCCACTCAGCTTAGCTCACACGTTCTTTACTCCATAACATCAAATAGCCTATGTTAAAGAGTTTTCCACTGATGTACAGGCCAGGACCCAACTTTACCATATGTATCCTCCCTGTGGATGTCCTGATGCGTCAGATCTCGTCTGATTGTATTTTACTCTTTGGTGGAATAAAATAGGGAAATAATCAACACAGATTTCATCCTCAGATTTGTGTAGATAATTTAACATTTCTCGCTTTCATCCAAAAGATGATGCCTTGCTGAGGCATCAGGGCATCCCTTCTCACAGTAGCTCTATATAGTTTTTTGTATCATATAATAATTTAATAAATGCACAGATACAGTATTTCTTGAGCTTAAAACTGAACAAGAGGAATTAAGGGGTGCATGTGCTCTGAATAACATCATACTACAGACTGATCACGTTTTTTTAACACCAACAACTCTATAGAAATACAGTAATCTCCAGTTACAGCAAAGCTTGTTTCATGTTGTTTCATTCACAGGCACCTCTGAGCTCCTGTGACATATCTAGATTTATCTGTTGAGCTCAAGTACCACATTGCAATATCTTGCTGTTGCTGCATTTTTTTTTACTGTAAAAACTCTTTATATTTAGAAAAAAATTTTTTTTAACTAGTCCTATTTGTTGAAAACAATAACCAGCCTGCCTGGTAATCCACCATACCACAACTGATTGATCTTCTTACATCAGGGCTTTTTCCTGAATGGTATGTGAGGACTGGTTTGAGGACATGTTTCCACCAAAGCCACTAAAAGATAAGGTTTTATGGTTAATCTACTGGCGCAGGGAGGCTGTAATCAGTCTGCATGGCTGTAGTGGTGTGATTGTCAGAGATGATTTCAGATTATGTATGTTCCGGCAGTAAAGATCCTCTAACCCACTTGTCACATCAGTGTTACAGACCTCAGCCTCTTAAAGTCTAGAGCTGGTTGCTGAAAACGTGTAAATTCTCATCCCCTTGTTTGTGTTGATGTGTCAGGAGCTAACTGAAGTGAAATGTGTGCTTTATAAGGCAAGTACATTTGTTTATACTTTTGTGCGTGTGTGTGTGTGCGCGTACACGCAGTGGTATCTTTATAAGCCAGTGTGTGTCCTTTTTAATGTGTATTAAAGGATTTGCAAAAGAGTGCTCTCGCTCTTGTTTGTACTTGTGTGTGTGTGTGTGTGTGTGTGTGCGTGTGTGTGTGTGTGTGTGTGTGTGTGTGTGTGTGTGTGTGTGTGTGTGTGTGTGTGTGTGTGTGTGTGTGGTCATAAAGGGCTGGTAGAAAGGATGACAGGAGGGTAGAGCAGAAATCAAATCACTTAATTGCTACATTTTTCATCTCCATCTTTTGTTTTATGGTGGCTGAGGGCCGGCGGGCGACTCTACGACTCTGTCTGTGATTCATGGATGTTGGTGGGCCAGTGAGCAGCGCCATCCCTCATCGGCACACGGCCGCCGCGCACCCAAAGCACCCACACAATTACCATGATGAATATGACTTGTTTTTGTTTTTTTATACTCCATGTGTTTACTTCACACCACGTTCATCTGGTTTTGGTGGGAACGGGGCGGTGCTTCATGCAGCCGCTGAGCTGTCAGAAATAAACAATTTGCCAATTCAGGTTCATCCCTACCCCCTGCTCCCTCCCTCATGTGAGCTGAAGGCACTGAGACTGGGAGAGGGGGGGAGATATGCATGCATGCAGAGAAGGAGAGGGAGATCCAGATAAGGAAGAGATAGATATAGGGAGGGGGGGGGAGAGGGATATGTTCATAGATGCCACAAAGAGATGTAGGGAGTGGGGGAGAACGAAATAAAAAAAACAGAGTGGAGATGTTAAGGTGGAAACAGAAAAGGTCCTGGAATTAAGTAGGAGATGTTTAGAGATGCTACATGTCTGAGGGAGACATAGGAGATGAGAGAGATGAGAAAAAAGAAGGGCAGAGAGGTGGAGGGGGCGTATGAGAGAAGGAGTGCACCACCGAACAGAAAGATAAGACAAAAAAGAATCAGGAGATAGATGGAGGGATGAAATGAGAGAGAGAAGCTTTGTCAGTGATGCACCTCCAGCCTCCTCTTCCTCTGATACACAAAAGATGCCTTTAATATAAAGAACAGATGTAAATATCAGAAGGCAACAACGATGCTGGTTGTACATTAAAATACAAATCAGTTTTGCTTCTGCTGAGGTTATTGATCTTGACTATGACCATGAGGCCGAAGAGTTTAAAAAGTTGTTTCAAGTTGTTTTTCTTCTTGTTTTTTAATCTATATGTAGACGTTTATGAATTTGGCCGTTAGGACCTTCTTTTGCTTCATTTTTAAATATTTAATTTTTTTTTTTTGTGGTAAGTTTAACATTTGATGACTAAAAGCAGTCATTATTATAACAGATTTTACCAAACATTGATGTAAAAAATCTTTTGTGTTCTGATTTATGTTTTGTCTTCTTATGATAATATACTGATATGTCTCAACTTTATTGAATCGTGTTGCTGACATCAGGCTATAAATGAGGATGTAACTTTTAAAAAATGACGTTCTGTTGATAACATCAGACATTGGGACTCACCATAGTAGGAAATGTGCATGTGATTGCATCTGCAGAGTAAAGAATTGGTCCAGGCCTGCTCTAATTGGAAAGTGTCTTGATATGAGTTCTGTTGTGATTTTGAACTATACAGATAAAACTGACTTGATTTGAAAAATTAACAGTGGGAAAGTTTTGGGACCAGAATGCCATGAACTGAAGCAAAAGCAACTAAATGGAATTCAACAATTGTTGATTTTTATTTTAAGTGGGGTTTTTTTTACTATGATTTTTTAAAATATCTACAGAAAAGGCTACTGATATGGCAGAAGATATGTAAATACCCGTACACATGACCTCTTTACAACATCAAACTTGTGTCGCTCAGTATTGACTAGTCGTTCAAACTGACAGCTTCATTAAAGGCTCACCTGTAGGCTTGTATTAAAAACTTGGATTTTCTTAAAATATTTATTCAGAAAATAAGCAATATGAATATAAATAAATGAAATAAGTTACATGAATGCCTGAAAGTGTGTCGAATGTGAAAAGTAGCACAAATTTGTACCAATCATACTGGATTCCATGACAGAGCTCCCGAACAAAATAAGTGTTTTTATTTTTTAATGGCGTTGTGTCTTGTAACTATGCAGCATGGAGATTTTTTGAAATTAAACTAATGTAGGAACTTTGAAATTTAGAAAACCTTAACGCCTCTTAAGGTCATTGCGTTGCGTACAGGTTGGCATGTGCTTTGCCTGCAGGGGGAGCTGTTTAGCTGTCACTTTTTCTAATTTATGCTGAGTGCAGTTTGTAGTGTATTTTTAGATGTGAAAATATTTAAACGTTGCTTTTGATGTAAAGTTTTTTACACAAAGAGTTGTTCTCATACCGTAAAATAACAACATTAACCCATGTAACCTGAAAATATATCAGCAGCATCACGAACTAGTAAACCCAACAACCTCCGCTGTCCGCACTGCTTTCTCTATCTGTCTCACACATTCCTACAGCACACACAAACTGTCATGGCATATATGCACTAGCACACATACACACACAGAAGCTTTGATCACACACTTGGAAAAATAAACCTGCTCTGGCAGTGAGGTTGCCTTCCCGTCGTCTCTGTAAAAAGGAGTGAGCTACATCGTGGCCTCACACACTGTGCTAAACACACAGGAACACACAAGAGCAAAAAAAAAAAGATGAAACAAAAGCTTAGCTTCAGACGTCACGTCCGCTCATCACTTTGTTTGTTTGTGTGTTTGCTCACATCCCTCACAGCGGTGGACAGAAGTGGGTTAGAGCATACTGGCTGGAAGAAAGAGTTGCAAGCAGGGACAGAGCATGTTTGTGTGCATCACTGGGGATTTCTAATTATTGTGTGTGTTTTCTGTTGTGCACAAACACACCTGAATGACGGTGAAGACAGAAAACGCAAGTTGAGCGTGGGAGTAAGACAAAGTGATGACCAATCGTGCGAAATGTAAAATATCTAAGAAAACACTGACAATCTGACAGCACCCAGTTACCATCAGCTGAGCTGTTCTTCGTGTGTGACCACAGTTCTAATGCGTCCACTGCTCCATCACATGTTAACGTTTCCTCATCGTAACGGGCCGATATATGTTTGCTTCAAGTGACCGGTAAGAAAAGAACCCTTTGATGTAGATGGATGGCTGGGCATCCAGCAGGAGTGCTGTCGCCACAAAGCTGAACAAAGAACGGAAGACCACCTCCAGAAAGTCACATTTCATTAAAAACTAGAACCAATGCAGTCACGGACTGCAAAATCCCGCGACACCCCTGAATTCAAAAATTTACCCTGACTTGATTGCATAAGTCATAGGTCAAAGCACTAGCTTTGATCCATAAAAAAAAGCACTAGCTTTGATCTACGGTCTCACTCACACTGGCATTCTCCCTCGTCTTTCTATCTGATCAGGTTCCTGAGTGTAAAAAATTGAAATTTGACCTTGAACTAGTTTTCTCAAGGTCAAGGTCATCATCTCATTTTCATCCCCTTTGCTGCCCGAGTAATGTGCTTTTTGTTTCATCTTTCTATGTCCAACGGTTGCGAAGATATTTGGTGGACTATCTAACGGACGGATGGACGAACGGACGAACACACAAAACAGTGACAATCACAATACATCACGGCTTTGAAGCGGGATGTAATGAAATGCAACCAGAAAGACGTCACAATCTGGAAACCCTTCAGAGGCATTGTTGGTTTCATCAACAAAAGCCCTTCAACCTCCTAACCTTGCCACCATGGTTCCTATGTTTGAAATTGAATTTGATATTTTTAGTTTATGAACCGGTAAGGCGTCAACTCTGACATGTTTTTTTTTTCTTTCTTTTACCAATTCTGAATGTTGTAGATAGTATTTGTTTGCAGTCCTCTTGATAAGCTTATTTCAAAAGTGGAATGTCGATAACGGTATTAATTTAATGCAACCTGGTTGATATACCAGCTTCTTTCAGAAACACTTGTTGTGTTTGTTTTCAGCAAAGCTGCTGTTGTGTGAACAGGGACTTGTTTACCTCTCCATGTTTGTTACAGTGGTAGTTCTATAACAGTCGAGTCAACCTGACACCAGGTCGCTGTATAAGAATGAAATTACATCACATAAGAAAACAGCGATTGCCAATTGTCTTATGTCATTTTTGATGACATTGGGTCTCATCCAGTTCAGTGTTTGATTGTTGGAATGGCTTGTCGAATTCTTTCACACACTCCTGACACCAAGGCCACTTGAATTCCACACTAGTGCTTTTCATGAAATGCGTCTTATGGTTGTTTATTGATGTCTGCCATGAAATATTGCTCTAAATATTTATGTGTTACGCTTCTCGGTATCCATGTCATGTGAGTTGTGTGTATATACAAAGCTTTAAAGATAACGGGCTATCAACACAATGCTGATTTGACACCCGGGTATAGTATCTTACATATCTTAATATTGGTGTGTGATGAATATGTGATCTGGGCCCAAATTACAAAATGCACCCATAATATTTCTTATGCTCTTAAAGTCAGATAAGAGCAACAACCCAGCTGTGAAAAGGCACCAGACTACATCTAGTGTGTTTATCAGGCAGCGTGTCTGCTTTCATTGCATAATGAGGTGTGTGCTGTTTTTCTTATGGAGGTTTTTAAAGATTGGCAATAAGTTGGGTCATCAGTTTGACAATGTTCCGATCCAGAGTCTGTTCAAACACACTCATTTCTAAATATCTGTGATTTCAGGGTAATGTTTTAATGAAGCTAAATTATTCTTTAGTTTGTCAGGAAATATTTTTTTTATTTATAGAGGAAATAAATAAAATTCAAGGTGTTAAATATTTTTTTACTCAGAGATTTAATATGTGTGACAGCTTTTGTAGTTTGTCTAAATTCAAAACTTGCTAATATAAGAAAAAAAGTGAATTAAAACTCATTTTTCAGAGCAGAAGACAGTACGCATTCATCTTCTAGGGCCGAAAAATCAGAAAGGACAGCAGGGCCAAATTAAAACTTGTTTCTCATTGCCTTTGGGTTCCTTTGATTCATGTATCTATGAAATCCAGGCAGAATATTTGGTTTATTTCTTTAATAATGTAGTCAATCATTAGAGCTAAAACTTCACTGATTGAATAAGTTAAAAGATTAAATATTCTTGATTGGTTTCCATATTTTTTTTTTTTATGATTGTGATTTTTATTACATTTTTTCTGTTTCCAGTCTGGTTTCTTTCTTTAATTTCTCTATGTAACATACTGAATGAATGTAAACACACTCATTTAGAAGATGCATGTTTTTAATCCACCATCTTTATACCTGCATGCCATTCATCCGTATCCATTACAACACACACAGTATAATCAGCTCCTACTTTATACAGTATTTATAAATACAAGAGTCAGAACAGAACAGCCAGTTAATGAGGAAGACTTCAGTGCACCACTGACCGCGGGGCACACGGGGAACAGTGTGTTTGAATGTGTGTGTATAGAGTGTAGCCAGCTTTTAAATATTAATCTCAAGGTCAAAGGGAGGAAGCTTTTTGATATTCATGCAGGGTGCTCTACCCTGTGCTTGCTGCTAAAGCCCTACCCACGCTGCTGCTCCTCTCACCGGCTCACTGGGTCATTATGTCTGCTGCTGTCTCTTCTTTCTTTCTTTCTGCAACTCGGTGGCACAGTATTGAATCTGACTGTCCATGGTGACAGGCGTAAAGCTGATGCAGCCTTTTAAAGGTGTTATAGTGTACATACAGTAGCGTTCGGTCAGGTTAAAGCATTAGCAGCTTCAACACAGACAATGTTTTGTTCTGTTTTGTCAAATTGCTGATTTCAAATTTCTCAGTCATTTGAGAAAAGAGGAGCGATCATGTTGTGTATTGCTGTAGCCATCCTCCTTTGTTCGGAGGAAGAGGAAACAAATGAACAAAGGTTGACCCCAGGAAAGAAAGAATATTTAATTAGCAGCATTTATTTTGACAGGAACTGGAGGTGATGCCCCGATCTGCTGCATGTCAGTCCAGACTGGCGTGACTGCACAGGTTTGGCGATAATCATTTAACTTAAGAATATAAGTAAGGATATTTTAGAGTGTTTTAAGGAATATTTCAATGTTTTTACTTGCAATGAACAAGATAAAGTTTGCTAAGCTTAAAATCAATCAAGAATACCAAGTAGTGTATGCTCTTACACCAGTTTAATGGCTATTATCAGAAATAAACTAGGGGGTGTGACATTATACAATAAGTTATGTTGTACTGATAATAAGTTCCTGTTGCTCTATAAGCATTTTTGATCAACTTTTTTTTTTTTCGTGAGTGTTTGTTTGTTTGTTTATCATGGGGCTGATTGCCTAGAGTGGCAAAGTGGAATTTACATACACTTCATTTTAGTGAGTTGATGATATGAGGATTGTAACTGGCTATCAGAGGGACCACTCTGATTCTGGTTCTTACAGTAGTCCCTCTGCTCTTTTAGACTCTGACTACAGGTATAACAATAAGTATCAAGAAGAAAGGGGATTGGTCAAGCCCTGAAAGGGTAAAGAGCAAGGTTGGTCTATTATTTAAGAAGCATGAGCAGCAGCAAGGCTGTAATTTGTTTAACAGTAAGTGTTACCAGGGTTGAGTATGATTAAATTAACTATTTGTTGCCTTTTCCTGCATTAGATTTTGTCTTGCGGTGCAAAGAAACACATCCAACAATAATCTGTTTGTATCTCTGATGCCAGATAAACCTGGATGTGTAGTGGAACTCAACTAATGGGTGATTTAATGATTAGATTGTGAATTTATGGTATTCGCTGTACTGTGTGTGTGTGTGTGTGTGTGTGTGTGTGTGTGTGTGTGTGTGTGTGTGTGTGTGTGTGTGTGTGTGTGTGTGTGTGATCTAAATCTTTATCACAGTCCTACACAGTATTTACCCTAACTCGTGAGACTCCTCATTATTTAAGCCATTTATCAAACTGGCCTTTGTTTCCCTGTGGTGGAATATGTGCACAGACATACATACAGTATATGTGATTGTGCATACACAAAGAAAACAAGTTGCACAAAGGAAATGGTGATTCACAATTCTTCTCTTTAGTTAAGAAAGGATATTAGACCTACAACAATTTGCAGTTTGCATTAGAGGAAGTGAGTGAGCATACTGTACTACAGCCACTCTCGTTCAGTCAGGAGCCGCTCTACACTCATGTACAGGTTGATAAGGTTTGCTGTGAACATGGCAGGCCGTGGACTTTGTGAGCTCCACGCCTATTTTTCAGAGAAACTGCTGACACGTTCAGTTCATCACGCTCCCTTCAAGCCATGTGCTTATTTATGTATGGTAATGTGGTTCCAGCGTAGGTAGTGCTATCGTATACAATTTAAATGCAATCTGTCATTCTGTATCCTTCTGTATACTGGACAAAGTACTTTGGTGTTTTAGCACAACCTTGTCCTTTGTTGTATTTCTTCATTGCAGATTTCAAAATAGTTATAGACTTTTTTAAAAATCTAAAAAAAATACTTTTTTTCTGTATTTTGTTCTGTAATATTTTTCTGTACGTCATAGTAAACTTTGCCAAACAAAGTCAGTCTAATTTATTTAATAAGGCAGAGTTGAAGCAACACCTTAAATCACTGAAAAAAATATTTGAGCCTAAATTAATGGTAATATTAGGGTCAACAATCCAGAGCAATGGAGAGTGTGGAAAAGAGGTGAAGAAGCGTGTACAAGCAGGATGGAACGGGTGGAGAAAAGTGTCAGGTGTGACATGTGATAGAAGAGTTTCAGCTAAAAAGAAAGGAAAAGTGTCCAAACTGTGGTGAGACCAGCGATGTTGTTTGGTCTAGAGACAATGTCACTGAGGAAAAGACAGGAGGCAGAGCTGGAGGTAGCAGAGATGAAGATGCTGAGGTTCTTTCTGGGAGTGACCAGGATGGGTAGGATCAGGAATGAGTACATCAGAGGGACAGCACATGTTAGAGGTTTTGGAGATAAAGTCAGAGAGGCCAGACTGAGATGGTTTGGACATGTCCAGAGGAGAGATAGTGAATATATTGGTAGAAGGATGCTGAGTTTTGAAATGCCAGGCAGGAGGCCTAGAGGAAGACCAAAGAGGAGGTTTATGGATGTAGTGAAAGAGGACATGAAGGTAGTTGGTGTGAGAGAAGAGGATTCAGAAGACAGGGTTAGATGGAGGCAACTGATTCGCTGTCGACCCCTAAAGGGAAAAGCTGAAAGGAAAGAAGAAGAAGAAGTAGAAGTTGGTTAGTAGGTCTCCACAATTTTTTCATAGCACTGTAAACAGTGGCAATGTTTATTAGTGGAGCTCACAGAAATAGTAGAATACTGGCTTTGGTTAATTTTTATCATCCTATCAATAAAATTCACAGGCAGACAGACCTAACCTGGTGCTGTAGTTCAACAAGTGGTGGTGAATAAGGTGCATGATGGTAAAGGTGAAGCTTTATACATGCAGCTCCATCCTTCCACTGAGGAGTTCTCTGTCAGGGGTTCTATCAGGTTTTGAGGTAAACTGTGAAGCAGATGTCAGAGAATTCAAGATCTCATATGACATCATATCTGTCGTAACAGTTTTGGATGTCACAATCAGCTCATAGTAATATTTAGAGCAATCAGCATACTTCTCCATCTGTCTGTGTTTATCCGTTTGATTGGATTTCTGGATTATTACTTATAATTTTTTCAGTATATTATTGAATCTGCTAAAACTAAATGCTACCATCTACTGAAGACATTATCTTTTATATGTTTGGAATTTTTAGAATTGTATGTTTTTATTTAGGAAATTAAGTCTGAAGGAGTATCTTGAAACATGCATATGCATGTCAGTCACAGACTGAAGCTTGAACTTGGTCTGAGTTGATGGTGTCCTCAGTCAAACTTTATCTTCAAATCAACTCAAAAAAATATTCAAAATATTTTAACAAAACTGTAAACACACCTCTCCCAATTTCTGAAGTTATCCTTTATGATATTTTGAGTAGTTTAAAATTGTATTTTAAAAATGAAGCAATAGCAAATTCACATGAGGGTGGGATTTGTGTTTGGAGAATAACCAAACAATGAACACTACATTTTATGAAACTTAAACCTATTTTCAATCTTGGTAAAAAAAAGTAGTAAAATAAATGCAACAAAAGGTGGCCCGCTGTTGCCTCACAGCAAGAATGTTCTGGGTTCAATACCCGTCTGTGTAGAGTTTGTATGTCCTCCCCGCGCCTCTCTGGGTTCTCCGGCTTCCTTCCACCTCCATAAATATTCAGTCTACCATCTGAGCCACAGTCATCTATTAGCATAGGGAAGGGTAACCTACTGCAAGGCCTACTGTATCACGTATCTTGATTAAAACTTCCACATCTCCTACTCCAGACGATGTGACTCTAAAACATAACAGCAGCACGGCTAATGTCTGCCAACAAATCACTGCAGCTTTTTTTACATACATACAGAACATGTATACTTCATGTACATGTACTACATGTACACAATGACCAGTGATGAGCGGTTACTTTGTGTTTTTTTACTGCCTGTGGGTCTGAGAGGACTGTAATCAATCTGTGCTGTACGTCATGAATATACGGTACATTTGACAATAAAGTTGACTATGACTATGGTAGACATTTTAGGCCCTGAGATGGGTAATTTCACAACAATGAAAAACAGCCATGTGCTGATTATGCCTCATCAGCCATTTCTCATCCAGGCCCCCTGACATGAAATGATGCCTGCATGTTACTCTGCACTTATATTTCTAAATTATATATTCTTTGCACATAAGAGGGTTTTCTCATTATATTAAGATTTTCCTCCAAATCCATTGTATGAGTCTCTAGGCTGGTTATTTTATCCAAAGCATAAATTCAAACTGAAATTCCCTATTATAAATCCATTACATGAATGGTGATTGTCATATGCTGATACATTCATTGTTGAATAGTTCAAAACTGGTATTTTATAACTCATCTTGTGTGAGTGTTGTTTCTTTATTCCTCCTGTTCACAAGCTTTATGTGAAAGATCTAGGGTCCAGAGTCCAGCTCATAGTATTGAGAATGGATTTGATTACCCATCAGGCTATGGACACAAAAGCATGTATTTCCTAAAATTGTGGGAAAAAAATGGTTCCATTGAAATAATTTGGCTTTTGTGGGTAACGTAACTGTTATTGTGAGTAAAAAAGGTGTCGTTTGACAAAACATTCACTGCATTTCATGTCACATCAGAGACAAACACACCACATTCATTGAGCCGCATACAGATGTCCTCATGCCACATACAGCCACACATGACTTAGGCTTGTGTAATATCTTCTATTAGGATCTACATGCACGTGTATAATACATGTGATATTGCACAGGCATGAAAGGCATGGCTGTATCACCTTCATGTTCTTGTGCTGCTTCTCCTCAGTCCAAATATTTGGTGTGTCAGTGCGACCATGTCAGTAGATGTAGCTGTCTGTCATTGTGCTTTAACAGACTAACTCCTGGCTTTCCTTGTCAGTCTCGCTGTGGCATCCCAGCTCTGATCCCAGCTGCACTCAGGTGTGTAACTGACTGCTCTGTTTCCCTATAATTACATTGTGAGCTTCATGCAGTCTCCGATGCCTTAGTGTGTGCCATCTGCCTGTGTTCAAGCAAGTGTGTGTGTGCGCGGCTTTTCACCCCGGGCGGAAACATGTCATTTCCCGTGCTCCTGTCCGTCTGGTAGACAGATGCAATATTAAGAGCCACAAATCTGAGTGTGAGTTGAGAAGAGACATGGGGGTAGGGGCAGGGGGGAGGATGAGGGAAGAGAAGGGAGGAAGAGTGGGGGAGATGACAGTAATAATACCATATAGACAATAGTCAGGGAGGCAGACAGCGATTGAGTGCAGTCGTACAAGTCGTGTCAAAAGACAGGATGTGCAGACAAAAAAGATATCAGACATAAATCTAGGTTTGAGAGGAAAGGAGTTGAATACACTATTGTCACAACGTCTTATCTCAGTCACAGCACGAATTCTCCTATCTGTGGTTTTTACTGCATGCTCAATTATCTTTCACACCAACAGCCTGTTACTGTATATATTTTTATCCTTTCATGGCTTCCCATTATTTTTCTCCATAGTGTTTCATGTTAGTGTGGGAATTACAGATCTGGATGTATCGCTGCAGGATTATTTCCTTAACCTATAACAGTCTATTGTGTCATTATCTGGTCAGCAGGCAGCACCATCTCTTTAGCCATTATTATTTATTAGATTACTTCAAACACTTTAGGCAGCAGTGTAGGTGCTGAGTATTGTAAGTCACAACAGTGCTGTTTGGTGCACTTCTGGTGTTTTTTCGTGCAAGATTCTCACCAGACCCCCTCTCCTGTGCATTTTTTACAAGAGTTTTTTTAGTCCCTTTTACAAACCATGTTCATGACAAGACTGTTGTTCCTTCATTGCAGCTCATGAATCTATATAAACATTACAAAGATGGGGATCATGGATGTTCCACTAATGACAGGGAGTGGGGGGCTGGGTGGATATAAGCACTGAAATGATAGTGGAACGTAATATGTTTGCATACAATATGTCAGAACTACAACTGTACATCTAAAAAAAAAACAACAAAAGCAGCTCATAGGAGGTAGCAAGTAATCTGGAGAAGAAGAAAATCATCTAGTGTAGTGTGGTGGTGCAGTGGGTAACCCTGTTGCCTGACAGCCAGAACACCCTGAGTTCAATTCCAGTTGGGGCTTTTCTGTGTGGAGTTTGCATGTTCTCCCCAGGATTCTCCGGCTTCCTCCAACCACCAAAAATATGCAGTATAGGGAAACCTGTTCACTGTAAACTGTCCATAAGTCCATGTGCGTCTGAACGTGAGATTGCCTGTCTTCCGTGTGGTCCTGCGATGAGCTGGTGTCTTATCCAGGGTGTACCCACCTCGCCTCTCACCCAATGTCTCACCCGATGTCAGCCACACCCGCAACCCGTACCAACCACAGATGGTTGTCTCTCCTTGAAAAAGATGAATGAATTAATATTTCACAACGGAGGAGCAAACAATAATAATTAATAAATACGAGCAATACAAATCAATAATCCAGGCAAAAAGCAACACAGTTGCAGCTGCCAAACGGCGCAAGGATCGCTGGCACAAAATCGCCGACTGTGTCAATGTGGAAGTTAGTTCCATTATAATATTGCTTCCCCACTATGACTGCACTTGTATATCTGACTACAGTAACATTTGTGTGTTCCATAAATGTATGTGTGTATGACATTTTCCGTTATGGCATGTGATTGTAGCCCCCGCGACTTTATGAATAGCTCTACATACTGTGTTCTTCCCGAGGTTTTCGGCATCGCCAACAGAATACATAAAAGTACCTATGAATGAATGAATCAATCCATGATTTACTTAAAGAAATAATTGATTAATGGCATTTTATCTGAGGCTTGCTTGTAACCCATCCAACGAGGGATTTAAGGACATCATAATAATTACGAACATCACAAAGAAATATATTAACTGTGGCAAAGAACCTCAGTGCAATGCACACTGTCTGCGGGACTGTCAGCGCGTGGTTGCGGTGCGTTATATTACTGATGTAAGGCTCCAGCAGCTGACAGATGTAATGTAACCCCTTTTTGTACCTTTCGTACAGTGATTGTTCAGGCAATTCGAACGGATTACAGCGATCTCTAAATATTCTCTCGCACCTGAGCGCTCTTCGCACAAGCTGTGCACCAAGATCCACGAGTTCTCATAAAACGGACAGCCCATTTTCCAAGAGAACTGATTGGTCAGTAGGTGGGGCTGTTATACCTGCTGAGCTCTGATTGGTCAGTAGGTGGGGCTGTTGTACCTGCTGAGCTCTTATCCTGAACTTATCCTGCTCTGTAGCAGGTTAGGTGTTCAGCATAGGTTACCGCGACAACGTAGCCCGGTAGAAAGTCAGCCACCTTTATGGTACTGAAAAGCCAGGGTTAAGGCTGAAGTTATCTCGCTAAGCTGTAATCCAGCTTTATGGTACAGGCCTCTGATCACTTGATCACTTTGCCATCTTAGAAGTCAACACGCATATTAAAAAACCTGACATTAAAAACTGGTTAATTTCATTACAAGTGCAGTCAGTGCGAATAGAGCGGATTATTTCCTGATCTGAAGTTCGAAGCAGATATTTAAGCTCAGACGTTCGTCTATGTTTATTAATTAAATATTGTTCCGATCGGTAGTCCAGTCGGAGGTGAGGTGCAGCTATTTGCTGCTGTGTGTCCTAAACAATTTTTTAACTAGTTTTTAATGTCAGGCTGATAATTTACTGGCAAATGTGACGATGTTTTACTCCTAGAACTGACTTTAACGTCGGTGTCTCACTGCAGTGAATCTCACAGCACTTCGCTGCAGACAGAATACACAAGCCTGAATGCGCCCCTCCGCCGCCCCCCAGAGCTATCAACTACATTTGTAAATCAATTGCAGCACACCCGTTGGCACCTTTGTCTAGCAGTGACTGCTCTTGAAATTTAAGGCCCCGTCCACACGATGACGGATTTTTTTAAAAACGGGACTTTTTAAAAACGCATTGAAAAGGATTCGCGTCCACACGACAGCATTTTTAAAATAATCTCCGTCCACACGTAAACGCATTGGTGCATTTTTTCGAAGACGGCTATAAGCGTGCCAAACCATGTGGTGGCCGTATTGAGTCAAATTTTATCCAATAAGAATCCTCCTTGTTTTGTTGTCACAACACACGGGCCCATAAATATGACGTCACAGCGGTTTTCGTCGCAGGCAAGACGTCAGCGTTTTTAAAAAGTCGCGGATACACCATCCACGCGAAAACGCAGACCCAGTGTTTCTAAATAAATCCACCTCGGCCAGCGTTTTAAAAAAGTTGTGTTTTCGTTCCGGATATCTGCGTTGTCGTGTGGACGGAAAGCGTAAATGCAACAAAAAAGTTGCGTTTTTAAAATATCCGTTATCGTGTGGACGGGGCCTAAGAAAAGAAAGACCCTCAGCTTTGAGGGTCTTTCATTCACCTTTATGCCAGTTTCTCCGTGTGTTTCCACAGACTAATAGAATGGACCTTCACTAGATTCCAGATGACAGCACAATGGCATTTTTAAGACCAATTAAGTTTAAAGTGGGTTATTTCCGACGCCAAATAGTTAGGAAATACTGAGATCAGTCAGTCAGTCAAACTTTATTAATAGAATTGTTGAAAATTCCTTATGTTTTGCTACGTAATCACCGGTGCTCCTACAGTCTGCTCTACCTTCTGAGAGCAGCTCAGTCAGAGCCGGGACTTCGGTGACGTCCTTGACTACCGTTGTTAGGGGGTGTAGGCCCGAGTGCCTTGTGAGGGGGCTCCTCTGGTGGCGGAGTGCGGCATGACTGGCGGCCAGACTGCCGGCTTTTTTGAGCGATCATGTTTTTAACCAATATTAATATGAATATTGATCCATATATAAGACGCACCGGATTATAAGGCGAACTACGGGTTTATGAGAACATTTTAGGCTTTTAGGTGTGCCTTATAGTGCGGAAAATACGGTAAACTAAATCTTGGGGTGGGACCACTAGGTCACTAGCTCAAGACCCATGTAGACCAATGAAGCTTGGAGTGTGAACTGGCAGTGGAGAGGTGCCAGTTCACCTCCTGAGCAGTACAGTGGTGCCCTTTAGCAAGACACTATCCCCTTACAAGATGCTCATTGGGCACGACATATAGCTGCAAGCCATTCTACCTCTCCCTAATTACCTGCATGCTTGTAGGCCCCTTGTTTGTGCATGTTCCGCGTGTGTGTGTGTGTGTGTGTGTGTGTGTGTGTGTGTGTGTGTGTGTGTGTGTGTGTGTGTGTGTGTGTGTATGTGTGTGTGTGTGTGTGTGTGTGTGTGTGTGTACACACATAGTCTGCATTGACTATGACCGATGTGAACTTGTCACACAGACAAATTATAGACAGTTTAAAAAGTATGCAATATAAAAGCAGGCACTAATACAACCCATGATCAACTTGACTCCACACTGTTCCGTTTGAGCCTCAGGTGTTTGTGCATCGTGGTTCATGCTCCATTCAGCACATTTGAAATTTTCATAATTGTGGTCTTCTGCTCAAACTGACACCAAATCAAGTGACATCACTTAAGGTGAATTATCACTGAGGCCCCTCAAAGAAAGACAGGTTTCATACGACTGTGATGACCTTTCTTTGTGGAGTAATGTTGTCTTTTTCGTTTCTGTAAACTTGTGCTGTAGTTTGAATCGCTACGGTAGCCACATCAGCAGCGTTTTCACCTAAAGTAATACTTGTGTTTCAGAGGTGAATTCTGTTAGCAAGTTTTTGAAAAGTAGCTGAAGATCATTAACACCTTGTTTTAAAAATTCTGTTTTCTCATGAGAGACTCAGACCACCTCAACTCACCTTAAGAGTTCAGCCTACCCCCCATCTCTCACACACACATTTAAACAATACCCCTGACAGCCCCCCTGCTGAATCCCTGAGCCTCACAGCACAGCCAGAAGTTTGCTCCATAGGTCACATCAGATTGCTGCTGCATTTGAGCCCTGTTGACAGCTTGTTGTTTGCAGTATGTGCAGCTGGTTTAGGGATGCACCCACCAACTGGGGGCGCCTAGCAGGAGGTGGGGACGAAGGTTAGCCTGTGTATGTTTGTGTGTGGTGTGTGGGGGCTTGGGACAACGAAGAGGTACAGTACTGGAGGTACAGATGTAGCGGCATGGGGGGGGTTGATGTCAGTAGGGGGTCCGATGGCGACTGCTTGGTAGGAGCCTCCGGCTCAAGGCTCACTGGTTATGGATGCCTGGTTCTGAGAGAGCAGGGGAAATAAAGACAGAGATGAGGAATGAAAGAGAAAAAGGTTACCTGTGGACCAACCTCCTGTCAGCCAACCTCCCTTGCTGACTGGGGGTGGGGTGAGGACGGTGTAGGTGATGGAGTGTGAGGACCACTTGTCTTTCATGTCCAGCTCCACACTGATCACAAAGGGAGGAAAGGAGGAAGGACAAAGTTGGTGCAGAGTGGTGTGGATGAGCTCAGGATGGTCAGTGGTCCACGTGACGAGGCTTCTACCTTTGCAGAGGAGAGGGCTGGTAAGGGAAGTTTGCAGGGGCGATGTTGCAGTCATGATGTAGATAAGCTTGGGGAAATATGTTTACTGTGAATGTATTTATAGTGAAGCAGGGATTCGGTGGATGAAGTCTTAGAGATCCGTCTTTTTCTGCTGCTTGCTGTGAGTGTGAAAGTCTTTCATCTCTCTCCCATGTGTTTGCAACAGGAGCATCAGGGAGTTTTAGTCCCTCCCTTAGACTGAGTGTGTAACTCTATGTACTATGTGTGTATGAGGATGTGTGTTTATGAGTGCATACACTCACTCATTTTTGGGAGTGAACTCTGTTTATACCAAACCAACAAAGGCAAGATCCTGCTGGGCTGCTGTGTATCCATAGATCAGAGGTGTGTGTATTTGTGAGAGTGTGCATGTGCATCACTAGCTCTCTCACAATCATCGGGACAACACACAGGCACAACACCCGCTGGGCTTACCACTCCCCACAATGCACCTAGGCTCCCACAATGCATCAGTATTTCAAAGCTGAACATCCCGGGAGACTTTGCTCTAACAGTGAGGTCTCTCCTACCAGGAAGTGACACGCCCTCCTGCTGAGACACAACTCCCACAATGCACCGAGGTGGCTCCCATAGAGATACACACGGTGTGTTTGCTCCTGTTGGAGGTTGCAGCTGTCAGTCTGCTGCTAACTGTATTCCTGTATTTTCTTGCTACATCACTCCATTCTATCTCTGCCAGTGCAGTGGTTTCATTCTTGAAATCTCGGTTTAGGTGCAACAGATTGTCGACGCAGGCTGACGGCAAAACAACAATGCGCTCAGTGATCCCATGTAAAATAGAAAATGCTACACAGAGGCAAGGAAGTTTATTTCGCTGATCAGCATTAAATAGTAGATTGTGTTTCAACTCTGTGCATTACTCATAAAAAGAGTAGTTAATGATGTCCTCTGAAGCTGGCCATTGATGGACGATGTGTGAGTAAACTCGTCTCGATCTAAATTTACAGAACTTATTTTTCTGATTTGTGCTTCTCACCATTCATATCGTTTGTATCAAAGCTGTGTTTGTGAATAATAAGCAGTGATTTTTGATAAATTTGTACAAGTTTGAGTGAATCAGAGGTTGAATTTGGCAGAGCAGGTTCCATATGTGAATCTGAAAATGCCTGTACAATGATGTGTTGTAAGAGCAACAAGGAGCCCTTTGCACGAGAATGGCATTTTGGGTACCTGAAAATGAAAACCTTCAAAACAGGGCTTCAAAATGCAATCAGAAGAAGATGCTAATGTTCAGTTAATGTGTAAATGAACAAAATGCATCATCTTTGACAGCAATGATGTCTTCTCCCAACTTTATGAATGCCTGCCCTTGTTCCAGTCTTAGTCAGAGATGCATAACACCATGGACAGAACAACAACAAAAACTATATTAGACCTATTCTTTTTATTTTGCTGTAGACTGTTAAGTCTATTTATGCGTCTTGATTTATTTTAGTTCTTAATTAATTGATTACTTTATTAATTGATTACTTTATTGTTTTATTGTATTTGTTTGTTTATTCTCTTTCTGTTTTACTTACTTTGTTTTTTATTTTATTTTACCTGATCTTTCCTATGATTATGCAGTAAAAATGCTGAATTTACTTCTGTAAATGTTATCAGCAAGTGTTTTGCAATGATTATTTTTTTTGAGTGTTTTTGAAAAAAAGGGGGTAGGAATTTGACAAGTTTACACTTCTTTCTTCTCCATCTCAGACAGTGTCCACACATTTCCGATGTATTTAATATTGTTTATTATTGCTATTTTGTTTTGCTATTCAAAATAAATGAACATCAGTCACTTTACTCCCATTTTCAAAAAAAAAACTAGAAACATTCAAACTTGCAGAGGCTTTAAAAGCTTTTCAAGATGCTAAAGAAAAACACAGAAATACATATAAAAGGTCTAAATGTTGGACCAACATTTTCCTTTCTACATTAGTTCCATCCCTGAAAGGCGTCATCCATGTATCTATTATCATCTATTACAAGTTAAATGTTAGCTGTCATTTTATGCTGCACCCCAACTCCTTTTGGAACTGTTCTTCAGTTTTATCTTTATTTTTATGCATAAACAATATTAAGTTGAAACACCAGCGAAAAAACTGAAAGCACACAGCTCTAACACTGGTTGTCGTTTGTTGGCTCTTTGAGCAACTCAGAGCGTCAGGCTTCGTGGCTTGGACACTTTACTGTTTATCATGGATGATAAAGCAAAGATTAGTGCAGACAGTGGTAGTGGTGACCATCTCTCTGATGAGAACTATTACT
Source organism: Antennarius striatus (assembly GCF_040054535.1). Lineage (NCBI taxonomy): Eukaryota > Metazoa > Chordata > Actinopteri > Lophiiformes > Antennariidae > Antennarius > Antennarius striatus. The sequence continues at coordinate 4,349,803 of NC_090784.1, read as the reverse complement.
CTGACCTACAATAACTCCTCGCTCCTCCTCTTCCTCTTCATTCACTCTAAAGGTAAGCTATGTGCTACATGCTATTTGCTATATACCATACAAGTGAATCATCAACATCAAAACTGTTTAAGAGTTTCTTGAAGTGTTTTCTTCTTCTTCTGCTCAAGGATTAAATTATAAGTAGCAAACGTTTACCATAAATTAATCTGTGGTCAAAACAAATCATGGGTGATGCTTAAAGGTAGGTACTGGAACTATATATACATATTTTAATATGATATCACATGATTTTATTCTTATTTATTCTACAGTGACATAATTAAATGTGTTTTTGAGGGTTTACTAGTGATTTTAAGATTCCAGTACTTGTCACAGACAAACATGAGTCGAGTGAAATTACTTTAACCTGATTTTAATTTTTACATTTTTTTTGTTTGTTTTAAACAATGTATAATTGAGAACGACTTTATTCAGCAGAACTTGTGTGAATATACTGAGTCAACATAGGGGGTCCAGTGTTACAGCGACATGAGTCCATATCAATGAAGGCTGACAGAAATGTCTTTGTATCACATGGTGGTGTCTGTTTTCTGATCTGTAACCTCCTCTCTCTCATTTGTTTAGTAATCAGTAAAATAGAAATACAGGATCACCCACCTGCAATGAAGATATAATTGTTAGTATGATATCAAATGATGACGCAAACGTATTGGCAGTAACTGAGTGGCCTACTGTCAGTCTCACTGTTGCATGAATGGGTGGTCACCATGGTGAGAGACAGCTCATAGACCCTAAACAATGTTTGTGAATCGTCTTCAAAGCTTAATTGACTTCTTATTGACAAGCTGTCAAACAAATCAGAAAAGTGTGTTCAGTCTCTGAGGTATTAGATATTTCAGAGTGTTTAAGATGTTTTCAGTGATTGCTTCCTTGCTAAGCTTTCTGCCCTGGAGTGGATTGTATATACAGTAATGGATTGCCATCAAATCATAATAGTGTGTTTATGAACAAACCAGCTGGTTGAGGCAGAGGGTAATTATTTTCTTTCCATTCTCCTCTTTGCTCGACACACATTTGAGTCTGATAACGGCCCTGGTGGAAAATAAAGAAGAAATAGAACAGGGAGGCGTGTAGTGTGATTATTCTAATGTGTTTCTCTTCAAAGTATTTGTGCACTGCCTTTTACTTTTCTTATCTCAATGTATATATTGTACCATCAGAAAGTGAAAGCTGATGTAACAAGACTGTTAAGAAGTGGTTTATACAATAAGATAGTTCAACCATAAGTACAACTATGAGTTATGTCTAAGTATAATAAAATCAAAACACAAAAGATTATCTTTATTAAAGTTCATAAAAATCCAATGGTTGGCCCAATGGAAGGATCCTAATCAGGAACACAGCCTGTGATTGGGCTACAAGCTCACCTCTAGATGGGAGGTATGCTGCTAATGCTGGCAAACAGTTTTAGAGCATACTGGGTCATTCCAAATTGTTTTTACAACACTATAGTACTCGGGTTGATACAATACAGTCAAGTTGATTTCACCCTGATACACCCCTCTGACTATCAGAGGTCAAAATTGGTTAATCCCAACGTTCACTCCAGATCAACTGGTAGTGTGAAGCATCACTCCAACAATGTAAACACTTTAGGAGTTAACATTTGGATGTTTGTAGCAGAGCCTTCACAGACAGCTCATTTTAACCAATGACAAAGGAATTCTAGAGCAGCTGATGGAGCCATTAAGTAACTGGACATTTTAGTACAAGTGTTGACCTGTGTGATGCCACATTATTTTACAGTCGTGTGTGTGCATGTTTTAGATTAAGCAGTAGATAAATTGCGAAGATTGGCTTGCCATGATTAAGCGCTTTATAAATAAAACTTGGTTGAAACTTGATTGAATATTTTGTTATGCGTAACAAAACCCGATCATGATCGCACCAGAATGTGCCTGACGTCGGCAATGAGATGGAGATGCCGATGGTGAGGTAGTAACCGACGGAGTAAATGCACTCACGTCACCTATATCTTCTTCGGCATGTTCCTCCTTCCTGCTACAAGGGTTAGGGGTATTAAATTTGCTTGCTGCATTTTGGTTTCGTGTGTGAAGCAGAGATGTACTCCGCTGCAGCCCTTCCAGAAACAAGAAGGAGGTCTAGAGTGAATCTGGAAGTGGATATTATCAGGGCCAGCGACGACTGACCTGCTCAGGCTGGAGCCCAGGACAGTTACCCCGTCTCATTACTGAAGCCACTGCTCTAACATTTAGTCTCGTTAGGCGCTCTGAAGGAACATCCTGTAGCCCACCAGGGATTACCGGGTTAATTGTGGCTCGTGTCAGAACTTGGACCTGGCCAGCTCAATAATGGGCAGCAGTTATTGGATTGCTGGCTGTGTGTACGTGTGCGGTTTTGATGGTTGTGTATGCACGCGTGTGAGCCGCCTGTCTCCAGGTATTGGCTTTGGTGTTGACCCAGGGCCAGTATTCCCTCCCCATACTGTCCATATTGACAGACGTCAGACTCCAGGGACAAGTCTGAGGTCTGGAGGCCTCTGCACACTGGGGACACACACCTCCACACACCTCTGCACAAACACAGACAGGCACAAACACATCTTTTGAGGACGCACATAAGAACTGAGCATACTCAGGCTCACGTATGCAAGTGTCCACCCACATGAATGCTCTTGACATCCCCTCCTATCCCCTCCAGCTCTATTCGTCACCGTCAGGCCTTCATCATCAGCCCTACGGGGTATCTACCTACCTATTCATCCTTCCAACCATTTTGCATTGACAGTGATAAATTGACCTGGGACCCCTCCGACCCCTGCCCCATGACAGTCCAGCCCCTTAAAAAAATCCCATACCCCACAGACCCATGCAATCTATAACAACCCCCCACCCATCCATGGACATTATGCATGCTTGACACGGCTACTGATGGAGGATGTGTTGGATATCTGGAGGATGATCACGCCTGTGGATGTGACAGATAAGGATTTCTTTGGGGGGGGGGTCTTCATGTATTGCATTATATAGGATTAGGTGTTTTTATGTCACCTTTGTATTTATCTTTTTGGCTAGTTAGTTTCAAATGGCAATATTGTGTGTACAATATATACTGTATATATGGTTCTGCTTACTGGTTCCCTCAGTGAATAAAAGTAAAGTGTTTGGTTAATATAAGTCCAGGATTTTCTTCTTGAAAAATGCCTTGTTCAAGTATAAAATCTGAATATGTTTGCATGTTTTGATGGTTGATCTTCTTGTTTTGTCCTGAAAAATGTTTAGTATATACGGTAATGTAAAAATCATCAACTCTTCTGCTCACTAACATCCTGTTTTTGCTATTTTTCATATTAATTATCATATCCTCTGCTCAGCTTTTTTTTCCAGATCCTGACTTCATGTCTTGGTGTGTATAAGTGCTCTGATGAGTGAAGTGATGCATCCCATAGTGTGAGTTTAACCACACAGGTGTGATCACAAGCTCTCCCTTATCTGGGCTGACAGTTTTAGTTGTCCTAACTCTCCAACCCAAGGAAGGCAGTTATTGGAGGACGCTTGCTGAACCGCCTGCTGCACAGGAAGAGAGTCGCGCTGTAGCACTCCACAACATTAGAAAGAAAACAATGCTGTAACGTGTGTTATGTGTTATACATCAATCCAAACCTTAAATAGAAATAATAAAGCAGATATGAACTGTTCTACACTCACAAATATGTCCATATTAAAACACAACTACTCAGAAGGTGAACTTTACCTGTATGTTAAATATTCATGTGAAATTGTTTTATGAAGGCTGTAGAAATGTCCTGATTCCAAATATGTGGTTTTATTTCAGACTTTGGTAGCAGTGGGTCTGCCTGTGTAGAACTGTACTCTAATGTGTCGCTGGTCCTTGAGCTGTGTGTTATGAACAATAGGCCGGGGAGTCGTACCGGGGAGCAGAGGAGAGAGCCGGCTGTATTTATGAGTCGGCCATTGACTTAATGCTGCTTAAATACTCAGCAGGCTTTTTACTTTAATGAGGGTCTGACCGTGTTACAGCACCCCACTGCACAGCGGTACATCGCCCAAAGGGAGGGGAGTATGTCTGTGTGAGTAAAAGATATGGCTGTATGTTAGGACATGTGTTGGAATGAGAGATTTAGTGTGTGTGTGTGTGTGTGTGTGTGTGTGTGTGTGTGTGTGTGTGTGTGTGTGCGTGTGCGTGTGCGTGTGCGTGTGCGTGTGCGTGTGCGTGTGGGTGTGGGTGTGGGTGTGCATGCTGGGGTGTGTGTGGGTGTGTGTCTACTGTGTGTTTATGGCTCTTTAGGTGCATCTGAGACGTCTGGCTGTAGTTTTAAATGCTTCTGACTTGAGCTGAATAAGACACCCTGGTGTACGTGTGAGACAGCGTGTCTGATTGGGCCTGCGTAGGTGTAAAACCATTGTGCATTTCTTTCTCCTTCTCTTACAATATGTTTTCTCGAAATTATCACTTTTTCTTATCCCAACTCACCCACCTACACACACACACACACACACACACACACACACGCATACACGCACATACGCCCGCACTACCATCTCTGTTGACAGGGTAAATTGTATGAAAAGCTTTTAAGGCAATTAGTGGATTGAGCTGGAGCCTTTCTTCCCATTCGCAGTGTTCATTAGCAGCTCCTCCAGTCTCTGATATTACCGTCACTCCAAGCTGGCATCAACACCACACACTGCCTGTGTGTGTGTAGTGTGTGTGTGTGTGTGTGTTGTGTGTGTGTGTGTGTGTGTGTGTGTGCGTGCGTGTGTGCGTGCATGTGTGTGTGCAAAGACTTGTTTCCACATGTCTGTGAGTGTGTGTGTGTGTGTGTTTGTGTGTGCGTGCGTGTTCGTGTGTGTGTGTGTTGCACATCTTCTCATCTGAGCACAATTTCAAGGCACACAATTTTCAGAAAATAGATCCCAGCCACCCTGCCGTTCTGACTATTTTAATCCATTTCAATAAAAGCTCAAAATCCAACCTGGCGCACAAAAAAAAAAGCATAATTACAGCCATCATTCCATTTCTTGGTTGATTATTTCTTTATTAGCAATTAATATTTCCTGATACATGATCATCTGTCAGACTCTTCATTAAGGGTCCCCCATTAAAATGAATTGAGTTGGCAGGAGGTTCGAGTGGGCTTTTGGGTTTTAGAAGCTGTGGAATAGCTTTCAGATTAGGACTCATGATGTCATCACACCTTGTTATTGTGTGTTAACTTTCTCACCCTAGATTAGGTGACACACACACACAGAGACGTGTTTTAATTAAAAGAGTAAGTGTTTGGTCTTATTTCGATACACATTGCTCAACATCACACTCATCTTCTTGTATGAACATGGATATGAAATCCTCACAGTTACAAAAACATAATTTTATTGAAACAAAAAATCAAAATCAAACCACGCACTACTCTACCTCGAGCAAATGTTTATCCAGCATGCCTTTAAGTGGGTTGTCGTGACGCCTCGCTGACCTTTGGTAACCTGTGATGACCCCACCCTCACCACCTCCCACCATCACCACCATCAAAACAGGCTGCAACGCAGCTCGTGTCAGCGCAGGACAGAGAGATGGAGGATTTGGAAAGTTTTTGTTGTCTTCTCAGTACTTGTATCTTAAACTTCAGATCTGTGGTTTAGTTTATCACCTGCAGCCTTGTTTAAATGCTCATATCTCCATATTTTTCTATTTTCATGTTTGGTTTCAGCTGGAGGAGTCAATTTATTTGCTTCATAAGTAATTAAAAAATTAGTCAAAGCTTTTCACAAGAAGGAAACAAAGAAAACACATACTTGTGGCAAGATGACTAAAAGTTCTCGATCTAAATGTGCCACAAAATCTAATCACCTCCTGCTTCCAGAGGTCACCTCCCTGCGAAGCTCCAGTGAAATCTGTTTAGATATTCTGCCAACAGTTCAGTTACTTCTTTGAGAAGTAACTGATGAAAATGACTCATTGTCTAATGATCTGATAGAACCCATTCAAAGATGGAGTTCATCTTATGCACAGGTTTCATCAGAATCTACTGTGGAGATTATTTATAGAACAAAACTTCACATCCAGAACCACTTGAGAACTGAACGAGTTCCTCCCAGTCGTCTGCCCAACTCGCCCATCAAATTTTATGACAATCCATCCAAGTAGTTTTTGTTATTTCTTACTAATAGACAGATAAACAGACCCAAACGATCTCTATGCTTGATTGGTGGTGGTAAGAACACATGACTTTTATTGTGAAGAATTTATTGAAAACTAATTCATTCCAGCTGACTTCATGGCTACAGGCTAATGCAGTGAGTCACTCTGAGGTGGTTCTTGAACTTGTAGAATGAGTTCCCCCCAACCTAATAATAATTTTTTTTTAAAAACTGAAGCGATAACATAAAGACTTACTGATGAAGAGAACCACAACCAGGTTCCCAAATGCAGAAGATGACACATTCCAAATTGTACTGTACTTATTTTGGACAGCCAAACACCTTTTCCCATATCCTGATACATGACATAAGTCTTTTTTTTTCAGGAAGTTAGTTAAAAAGTGACACAACAACATATGAATGCAAGTAAGGAAAGTAAGTAATTAACTGGAGTTTGAGACGAATATTTATGGTAAAATTTCCTGCTGATTTCTTAAAGATTGATCTGTGTCTATTTCCTCAACTGCACGTGTGTGTGTGTGTGTGTGTGTGTGTGTGTGTGTGCGTGCGTGCATGTGTGCGTGCGTGTGTGTGTTTGTGTATTAACTCTTCCTCTAGTTAATTATGTGGAACACTAGAGCGTCACTAGCTTTGAAGAGGAGAGAACCAAGAGCTGTACATTATTGATGAGTGACACACATTGCTGACATAATCACGCACACACACACACACACACACACACACACACACACATTCATGTGTAAATACTGTATGTATTTGGCAGTGATCTTTCCTTCAGCGCTGGTATTTAACAGTGGTTGCTGACACACTTCCAGTACCTGCTCTACACGGGTCTTCCCGCGTCTCCCCCTGCTCCACGTGGGACCGTCAGTGGCCCTGTACGCTACATTATTTAGCAGACAGAGTATTTGATCCCACAGTTAGCGCTGATCTTCGTCCATCATTAATGCTGAATTTGGCTGGAACTCATGGCTGGATCATGCTTTCATTCCTGTATGACACACGCTCACACAAACATGTATGTACACACTGTGTGCACATTTAACATCTTCTATGCAAGAGTTTGTTAATTAATCATAACATGTTTATTTCTCCAATCCAACTGTGCCGGTTTCGTTATTGCAACAAAACAAATTTTCTTCTCCAGTAAATCTTCAGTTGTGTTTCTCAGGATTAATGGGTCATTGCTGCTGTTTCTCTCTTGCGAAGTAAACATCAAACTATTACAGAGAAATTGAAAATGCAGTTTTCACTTCAATTTTCAATTTCATCTCATTTTCAATTTCTGATTAGAACAGCTCCCTGGGGCCTTTTTTCTGCTTCCTGCTGGTACAAATTCTTATCCAATACTCTTAAAAACTTGATATTAATCGAATTTGACACATGCATACAACTTGGTTCAAATACCAAATGCCTACATTGGTAAATATTAGGTTATTATCTTTAAGGTATGTAATTGATGAACGTGAGATGATGTGATTTCATTTTAACTTGTGAAAGCATGAAGTAATTGATGTATTGTTTGGAGTTTTCTTCTCCTTTATACTTTATTTTTGTTGTACAGTCTGTGTTATGAATAAATTGCTTCAATCTCAGCAGCAGGCAGCTGGTTTAGAATTTTTAAAAAAGTTGAGAAAGCTGCTGTTCTCTGCCTATCACTGGTTAACAGACTAAGTCAGTGAGCAGCTGGTGAACATCTCAGGAGTCGCATTGTTCTTTGTGGAGTCGCTGTAGGCCAAATCACCGCTAAAAAGTAACGGCATGTTGGACTACAGTACATTGATTTTGGCCAATATCACTTCACCTTTTATGAAAACAATTGTTTGTGGGTGACTTTTTGTGCTCAGGTGAGTTTTATGTTCATCCAAGATTTGAGAGTGATTCAAAGTTGTTCATCTAAAGCATCGGGATGTCTGAAATAATAATTACCCAAAATTCTGCTGTTGTGATGCACTGTTTTTTGTTTTATCTGCGGAAATGAAATTCACACAAATATTCATCTGTTTTTGTCATGTTAGTTTGGACTGGCGTGACCTGCTCCAGTTCAGTACACTGCATCACCAGTTAGTGCAGGCCAGGGGACACGTTGTTTTTATGGCTGCATATTATTGTTTTAATGGGGCCAAGGGTCAAGCATGCATGCCCCAGCCTCTAGCTGCAATCAATACTGTATAGCACAGCACAAGAAGCACAAAAATTGATTAATAAATATGCGTAAATCTCATGTCAGACCACAGTTTCTTGCGCACGATTGCGTGAGCAGATGAAGATTTTCCCGTGTGTGTGTTTGTGTGTGTGTGTGTCCACATAACACACATAAACCAGGCTGTGCATGTGTGCACACACTGACATAACTACACAGGCAGGCTGCAGGAACCTGCAGAGCTGCTGGTAGTGATATGTGTTGGTGTGTCTTTGTGGTTATGGACCATTTCCCAATTTATGTCCAGACAGTTAGAGACTCAAGGGATCACACTGGTGCCGCTGACCTTTGTATTCCTGTTACCAGACATCACCTTATCTCAGGCTGTACCGTCTTCACTTCCATCCGTTGGCCTTTTATGGCATCGAAACAAAGAGATGCTCACATTAAACCTCTAAACGCCTTCTAATGCAACAGCGTTAACTTGAGTTTTGTCATTTATTTTATTTTTCTCTATTTCATCCATTTATTTCTCTGACGAAGTAGTTGAGCGACTAATAAATTCATCCTTTTTTGACGTAATGTAAGGATTTGTGTGAAAGCACAAACAGATGATTTAAATTTGTCCCATCTTTAAACATCAGGAAAGCATTAATGGTGATATTCTGGTACAATTACTACAAACAAATGAGACTCTGGACTGAATGATTGGTGGTCTGGATCATCTTTCAGGAATAAACATAACAGATGCTAATGTTGACATTCATTTTTCGTCAAAGAAAGGATCAGCGTGTTACACCAGTGTTATTTCCTCAAAATGTTAATGCAAAAATTATGTATGTTACACTTACTGCACAGCATTACACAACTCCATTCAGTGGTCAAATGAATTAACCCTACTATGGCAGTGCCATGACCTGCTCTTCTTTGATCAGCTTTGTGTGATGTTTCTGACAACAACTAAAGATTCATGGCACAGTAACATTTCACATGCTGTCTATTGTGATCATTGAATTGGTGTTAATTTAATTTGAATAATCTTAACATTTTCAAATAAGCCTTCTTAGAAGATGTTTCCTGCTCTTTAAGGAAGGAACTTCATGCGAAGTGTTATAAGGTCAATTGTATATATGGAGTGCTCTAAAAAACATGATTGATTATCACGAATATGATACATAAAAACATGCATAATATGATGTGCATGCAAACAAAGTCATCCATACGTATACATACTTAAACAGACGAACATTAATATTGAGAATCATCCAATGCGACCTGGTCTGATTTACCCTCCAATACTCAAAAAGAGTATTGAAGGAACAAAATCACCTGATGTGTGTCAGCTGCTTGACCACCATCAGAGTACAGGTACTAGTATCTGTGTTCCAGTCCCAGTTCATTTTCCACTCCCACCCAAGCCACTCATTCCTTTCACCTCTGTTGTCGGATTGTAGTGACTCATCCTATTTGTCAGTGTTCTTGGACTTCTGTGTGATTTTTCTTGCTTCCTGGATTATGCTTGTTTGTCCGTTGCTTGCCTGATCTTCTGCAGGCTTGCTGTTGGATTTGGATGATTAGAACTATGAATCTGAACTTCTCCCCTGGTGACAATTTGGTCATTTTTGCTCCATAACACATGCAAGCTTTTATTATCTACCAGCTTTGACTTTTTCTTTGAAAACTTTACTGTCTGTTTGCTGGAAGACTCTCCTGGATCCTGGTAGTGAACCACATACACTCATTTAATCATTAAGTTTTAGGGTTGTTTTATGTTCTACAATTTTCTTTACAATATCTATTTAGCTAATTAAGTCTCTTATCTCCAGTTTCAGATTTAACAGATACATAATGTTGATCCTCCTCTAAAATTGACAAAAATCCAATTGTAGATACAATGTACTGAATATTTTTATTCATACACTGTCAGAAGCTCGAAAAGATAAAGCCAGCATAGGAAAATCAGCAGTCCTCTTTAATGCTGTGCACAAATCAATCTTCTTTTGTGCGATAAACCAGCAGGTTTATGACTTAACATAAAAATATAATGGTCTCGCTGGGTGAGGGTTCCCTACAACAGTGCAACTTCTACTCAACTCATCAGAAAACCTAAGCGAAGCAAACAGCCACGTTTCCATCTGCTAATATGAGAATATCATTTGTTCTAGGACATGGAAGTAAAGCAAAATCAAGAGCAGTACAAGTAAATAAATAAATAAATAAATGCTGTATTTGCTTCATGTGTTCATTTGACTAAGATGTTTTTGAGGTCATAATTTTTGCTATAAATGTCTCAACCAGTTTTTGTCATAATTTACTGATAAAAATACTGATACTGATAAAATTGATTAAACTTTTTCTCCAAATTTCTATTTTTATTTAATATCAAGATTGTATGTTTGTAAGAATAAGTATCTGAAGGCATGAAAATGTCAATTATTTTAGTTGAATCACAAAACCCAGATTCTGCTCTTGAAGGGTCAGAAGTGAAGCAAACAGCTGCTGTTAGATTCTTTCTAAAAGCTTAAACTGATATCAGCAGGAGACACAGAAAACCGACTAAACCTGATCCTTTAATCCTTTAGCCTTCTCCCCATAGCAAGGACAAAACACCTATATACATCGTGTGTGTGTGTGTGTGTGTGTGTGTGTGTGTGTGTGTGGGTGTGTGTGTGTGTGTGTGTGTGTGTGTGTGTGTGTGTGTGTGTGTGTCTTATAACACTGTTTCTCTGGACTTATTGAGAACAGGACTTCTGACCTCTGAAGGTCTTGTGGTTCATCTGAAGTCCTCTGACCTCCGTGCATCCAGAGCAGCTCAGTGAAGGATCCTCCATCCTCCTCCTCTTCTTCCTCCTCCTCTTTCTCCTCTTTCTCCTCCTCCTCCTCCTCCTTCTCCTCCTCCTCCTCCTCCTCCTCCTCCTCCTCCTCCTCCTCCTTCTCCTCCTCCTCCTCCTCCTCCTCCTCTCTCTTTTGTTTCTAACAAGAGTGAAGCCAGCATAGTGGAGGATAAATAATGTCCCTTGGTCCGTGTCTTTGTCTTTTTTTATCATCTGCCAATCTCTCACTCTTGCTGTCACCCATCCCACTAAGCCAGGGTGATATGACCAGTCCAAGGTTGCTATGGTGATAGTCCCACTGGTATGGTGGCTGTGGCAAAAGGCAGCGTTCGGTGTGTGCTCGTAAGTGCGTATTTCTGAGTCCACAGGATTGTGAGTTGCCAAGTAGTGATGATGTGCATATATGTGTGTGTGTGTGTGTGTGTGTGTGTGTGTGTGTGTGTGTGTGTGTGTGTGTGTGTGTGTGTGTGTGTGTGTGCGTGCGTGTGTGTGTGTGCAGTTATTTTGTGTCACGGCCTCCTGTAGATGTTCTTTGACTCTAATGTCTCATACCAGCTGCTCCGCCCACCAAAACACACACGTATATACAGTACATACACACACACACACACGCACGCACGCACACACACACACACACACACACACGCACACACACGCAAACGCGCACACACACCCTCATACATATGTGAAATGTTTGCCACACTGTGTGTTGGCTGTGTGTACGGTGTGTGTGGAGCTGACCCTCTGGTGTGGGCCTGAAGCCCCCTGCTGTGTGGTGGTGGTGATGCTGGTAGGTAAACAAGCAGCTAATCAGGCCTGTGTGTCCAAATCCATGCTGTCCGCCAGACACGAAAAGAGTATTTCTGTTCAATAGTTTGAGATGAGGAAGAAAGACGAGGTCAGCAGAGAGAAGAGGAAGTGATTAGGATGAAGGGGAAGAGGAAGGAGGAGGGAGGAGATGTCCAAACGAGACTGATCATAGCCACTTAACCCAAATCTAGAAACAAATAATTCCAACCATGATCAATTGCAGTGAAATTCCCAGCGGCAGTTCATCGAACATTGAACTGACTGCACGACCTGTTGATCACATGTGGAGTCACATGATGCTTCCATTTGTACTGATGTTACAGGCCATGAATGTGAGAGTGGGATACTGTAAAACTTCTTACTGAAGTTATATTTACTGAATGCTTACTTGCATAAAAGATCATTTTCTTTTTGTTAATAAAATCCTTTTTTTGAATATATCTTGCTTTGCATATATGTAAATGCAAAGGAAATAACTCCTTAAAATATTTAAGTTAGTATATACAATTTTAAATACCTGTATTGTGTGTCTTTGGATATTTAATAGTTACACCCCTACCTGAACACGTCACACACCCTACTGCTGCTGCCTTTGAGCTCTTTGTGGGCCATATTCTCTCTGTCTTATTCTCCCCTCTGTATCTTTTTAAACTCACCCACTGCTCTAAATTCTTTTTTTACCCTCCATCACTACCTCCACCTCCTTCCCTCATCTGCTCTGTCATCTCCTCTTCCTCCTAACACACCCTAACACGACAGAACACCACAGATAGTTAATAATTCTCTAATTTCCGCTCTTCACGGCGCGTAGAAGGTGTCACAGATAACCTGATTTATCAGACGGCTATTAGAATGTGAATCAGGGGTATTAAAGCAATGGACATTAACACACGCATTGTTTAAACAACGCCACAGGACTAATGGATTTCAAAATGAATTTGTCAACACCGTTCTCCGTGAATGTAATTAGTCAAATGAGGGCCGGTCAGAGGAGGAGCTGGGGGGTGGTGGAGCAGGAAGAAAATGAAGTCGTATACTCTACAGCAGGGAGTGGAGGAATGCAATAGACAGAGAAACATATAGTGGGATCCGCGTTGAGTGACACTCATGGAGACGAATGGGGGATGACTGGGGGATATTTCTAATACTGAGAGAAGAATCCCCTCTTTTGTCTCTGAGGGCACTTTATTTTTCATAAAGTAAACACCTCATTCTGCTTGAAGATCACTGGAACTGCATCTTATTGAGTTCAGAGATTGACATTCATTGTAGCTGCCACCATCGGTATTGTGCTCACAGTCATAAATTCATTCATTCATTCATCGTCTAACCCGCTTAATCCGCAAATGCAGGTCGCGGGGGAGCCGGCGCCTATCCCGGCAGACTCAGGGCGTGAGGCGGGGGGACACTCCGGGCACGACGCCAGTGCACCGCGGAGCCACATAGAAACAAACATTCACACACACACTCACTCCTACGGACAATTTGGAACCGGCCATTCAATCTGAAGCGCATGCTTTTTGGAGGTGGGAGGAAGCCGGAGAACCCGGAGAGAACCCACGCAGACACGAACTCCACACAGAGCAGGACTTGAACCCGGGTCCGCCGTGTTGTGAGGCGGCAGCGCTAACCACTGTGCCACCGTGCCGCCCTCAGTCATAAATTGTTTGCCCCAATTTTAAGATCTTACTTTGAGATGTCGTCCTTCAGTAGAATGGAGATAATTGTCTTTTATAGAAATAAGCATTTAGCTTGAAGTCAATACCTCTACAGAAAGTACGTCTTCATAAGGTACAGGCACTGCCGGGAATTTACACCAGTTTCTACTCGTGGAATTTTCTCTCCTGAAAGCTGTTCATGTTGAGTTAATCAAGTAAAAATATGCTGTATCCAAGGAGACAGGATTTTTTTTATTTGTTTGTTTTTGTCATTTATGTGCAATAAAACTTGAGAACTGATTACTCCAATATTAGTCAGCGTTCAGTCTCATGCTGGAAAAACCCAAGGAAAATAAAATTTGCGTAGAAGTAATTAATAATTAAATTTTTTCAGTTGTCCTTCGTTATGGTTTTATATAAATAGATAACTAAAGGAAAGTCCACATTTCATGACCATAACATTTCTAAATACCCAACAACTTCAGTGCATCATTAAACAGCTTTAGGCTCAACTAATTCTGGATGGATGACATCAATATTAGCAAATAACTTGGAATTCATTGATTTAAATGCTGAATCAATAACAACTGTGACGACTGAAAGGGTACCGAAACATGTCAGGAAAAAAGGCATTTCTCATAAGTGGAGATCTCCATTGAAGGAAACGTTTCAGACCTGCAATAAACACTCACACACACACACACACACACACACACACACACACACACACACACACACACACACACACACACACACACACACACACACACACACTTGGTCTCCCACCTCCAGCTTTATGTGTGGATCCCCGGCAGGAGGAGCAATGGTGGCTGGGCAGATGGGGCAGTGGGGTGTGGTGACGGGGGTGTGCACCTGCAGCTTGAATACTGATGTCCCACTTTAGAAGTCAATCTCCCCCTCACCCTCTGAACCCACCTCCTCCTGCACGCTTACCTGACTGCCATTTCTCATCATTCTTCTTTTCTCTGCGCATCCCCTCTCCTCTTTCACCAACTTGACTCCTCTGTCTCCTCACTCGCGTCCTCTTCTGCTGTTCTCCAGAACTCTGACAGACTTTCCATCACACAATCCTACAGATTCTTCTCACACACATGTTCTGGCACACCCTTTACATCACCAGCTAATTACGGCCAAGTGTCCCCTCCATCTCGTCTTTAATACTGAGCTGATTAATGAGACAGAGGTGTAGGTCAGGAAGTCTCATCCTCTCCATGTGGCGATACACAGCTCTGCCTGCCTCCATTTCTCTCTTCCTTAAACACACCTTTATTTTCATTTTCCACCATCACAAACACCAATCATCAGCCATGTACAACTTTGTTATACACATACCACTGTTTTTTTATGACTTACCTCATCCTTCATAGGTCTGAACCCCCTTCCTGCTCTACCCGTTTGCAACTGGCAAACGGGTAGCGCAGCTTTTTAATGTACACTACCTCCGACAGAGGAGGGCCAGCAGGGGCCCATGTGTAGTGGAGGCATCCTCCAGAGTGATTTGGGCTCATTTTCTCACTGGCAGCACAGGCACGACTCAGTGTTGGCTCAAAAATGGCCCTCAACAAATCTGTGTGTCTGACGTGTGTGTGTTTGACCCAGAGGACCGGCATGAACACTGCCGTGGTAGGGAGATAGAGTACAGCTGCCGCCGCAGAACGCTGCTACGCATGTAGAGCAGCACACACTAAGAAATGCATACAGTTATGCACCTGCAGAGGCACAATCCAGAATGGGTCAGCTAGGTTCAAAGCATTTTGTATTCATAGAAGGTTTTACATTGGCTTCACCTCCTACAGTGTTTCATCGGAGGGATGTGGCTTTCTGCTTTCACAGTCACGAGACCTCAGAGTGTGTTTATGACTGTATTTATGTCAAAGCGCTGGAACCTGAGTGAGTGCACCTTGCTGACCGTGTTTTTCCTCTTAGATCATGCCCATAAATACATACATAGGTGAAGTGTTTTGATGCTCAAAATTGTCCCCTGTGATACACAATATGTGAGCATACACATGCCCATGCTGTGCCTGTCAATCTTAATCCAAACACACATATTTGCACTGCAGAGGCGTGATAAGCCATAGAACACAATTTCCAATGATTTTGATTCAAATTGATTGATACTATGAAAATTGTTGGAGGTAGGTAGTTAGGCAACTTATTTTCATTAATCTTCTTTCATCAGCTTCTGCTGCTTAACCAAAGTTAGGGTGTTTCTGGAGCCTATCCCATCTGACCCTGGGCGAGAGGTTGGGTACACCGTAGGCCCATCGCCAGCACATTGCAGGGCCACACATAGACAGACAACCGCTAATGAAGACACTCGCACCTACACCTACAGACAATATGGAATGACCAATTCACCTAAGTTGTAAGTTTTTGGCACAGTGAGAACATACGAGCTCTGTGTTGTGCTGTGAGGCAGCAGCGTTACCCAACGTGTTACTGTGATGGCCCCTAATTACATCCCGCTTCAAAGTGGTGATGCATTGTAATTGTCAGAGGTCCTGTGTTTGTTAGTCCGTTAGTATGTCCATCAAATATCTTTGCAACTGTTGCAGATAGAAAGATGAAACAAAAAGCACATTACTCAGGCAGCAAAAGGGATGAAAATGAGATGATGACCTTGACCTTGAGAAAAGTAGGTCAAGGTCAAATTTGAACTTTTGTACACTCAGGAACCGGATAAGATAGTGATCAAAGCTAGTGCTTTGATCAATGACAGTAGGTCAGAGCACTAGCTTTGATCTTTGACCTATGCAAGTAGGCCAGGGTAAAATTTTGAATTCAGGGGAAAGATCAAAGGCAATGTGAGACGCTTGTTCTCATGCCTATAGAACTGAAGGGGGAAAGACAAGGGAGTAGGCCAGTGTGAGTAAGGCCATAGATCAAAGCTAGTGCTTTGATCGATGACAGTAGGGCAGAGCACTAACTTCGATCTCTGACCTATGCAAGTAGGTCAGAGATCAATTCAGGGGTGTCGCGGGATTTTGCAGTCTGTGACTGCATTGGTTCTTGTTTTCATTGCCATCAAAAAGAATTTTGCCTGAACTCAATTTGCAACATGTTTTCCGCAAACAGGCAATCAAATTAATTTAGCACGTTTGTTAATGGATTGGTGATTGGATGAATATGAAACCATTTTAGACCAATGACAATGCTCAAATGGTTTCACTTCAAATTCTTTGCCCGCTCACCAGGAGGAATTAAAGATGAATATAACTGGTTAAAATGTCAGGCAGCAAATTTTATCAACTGACTGACCAGCTAGGGTTTCACCTGCATCATTACACTGAGACGTCTTTTTAATGTTTGAAACGTCCTTGAAATGAGCACTGACAAGAGTCTGTTGACAGTTCAGCTCTTAAAACAGTGAAACATTGTTGGAAAAGAGGTTTGAGCCCCTGGCTTACATCATATCTGGAACTGGTCTTATTATCAAGACAGGGTACCCTGGTTCTTTAAGGCAACACAACTCGACGATGGAATACCACAAATGTCTGTACTTGAGCTTCATTCGGCTTATCCAATACACGCTGCCTGAAGCCTGGTGTATTATTCAGATGATGATTTAATTCACATTTATCTTAAGCAGGACATTAATGCACTGTAGTATGTTACGAAACAAATCAATGACCAGTCAGGCAATAAATAACCCTGAATGAATGAATAAAATAAAAGATAGATTTTAAATTTATATTTAAGGGACTTAAACATTATGTGTGAAAAGATAAATGTATCTTTATCTCAAACACGCTTGACTATTTTTATAGTCTTTTTCTCCATTCTCATGCACAGATTTTCAATGATACCAAAAACAGAAACATGAACAATTTATACTATTTTAATGTAAAATCATTGGCTACCAGTAGGTCATAATGTCCAGTTAATTCACTCAAATTTGCATTTGACGCGTTCTCCATGTGAACCCACACTGTCCTGTTATTGTGGGTTAAACAAAAAGGGATAGTGGGAAGCTTTTTTTAGTCCTGTACTGAACACAGGCCTATCTTTAACACTATGACAATTTTCATGAATGCACCTGTGTCCTTACTTTGTTTTTTCAATTTACAGCAATGCACAAAGTCATTTTAATTATGTTTTATTCTAATTCTGTTCATAAGGCAGCTGTCACTGATCATAATCTGTCTTACTCAGCCTTAATATCAGTGATTTCCAGCCCTCCACATCCCATCATCATTACTGGTATCACATTATCTAACTTACAGAATAGTGACACCTTCTGTCTGCAGGGGTTTTAGGTGTGGATTTTACAGTTCCCCTCATCCCTCCCTCTCCTTTGTTGCCTCCGCATTCTCTGTACGTCCCTCTTCCTTTGCTCACTCTTTACTTTGCTCCCTCCTGAGCAGCTTGACATTAATTCTTAAAGATGTCTCCATTACAAAAAGCAAAGGTGATGCTATCTGCCTGTGAATGCTGACGTGACTCAATGCAACTGTTATCGTGTCAAGGACTGCAACACACACACACACACACACACACACACACACACACACACACACACACACACACACACACACACACACACACACACACACACAGAATTTTTTTTTTTCAATTTCCACCTGAAAAAAGTCCCAATGAGCAATTTTTTTTAAACAGTTTTTGTCCCGTCTCATCAAATAGTTTCTCTTCACATTTGGAACAACTTGTATATATTCCCTGCAGGTGAATGAAATCGTAGACGGCATGATCCACACGAAGGACAGGACACATTTTTAGGTGATGATACTGTACATAAAGAAGGTCAAGGATCCAAGACGAGTCCCAAAAGGCAGCTAGACTGTTTTAGAGAGTATACTAATATTTATGGTTTGCATTCTCCAGTAGATCCCAGCTGACCATCTCTAGGACATCTCCAAACTCACAGGAAAAAGCCAGTTACTAAACTGACACAGAAGTGTAGGAGATCAAATGGGATTAGGTAGGACACGTAGGATGATTGTTCAGCTGTGGTGAAAGTGTGTTCTCTGCGGAGTGGAATCATGGTTAGGAACCATGTCCGTCCTTAATGGTTGGTAAAGTGTATTAGAAAAACTAAACTTGCCCGGAACACATACATCATACCATCCATTGATTATCTATTGGTGAACCTGGCTGTCCGGCATTAAGTGCCATAACATCAACCCCCCATGTTTCACCTGGGTGGCCTGGATGACATATTGTGACACCAGGACTTGGTTCTCGTACCCTGTGATGGTGAGCTGATCCTGCAGAGAAACCAATACAACACAACAAAGAAAGAACTGTGATTTTAAGGACATGATAATCTGTCTGCTGATGATGACAGTAGCTGGTCATTCCCTTTCTATGAGCATTCACATGCATGATTGAAAAGGAACATTGTTATGACATGCTCTGCTGATGAGGGTCCACTTACTGACTCCATCTTTTCTGATATGGAATGAAAGGCAAACAAAGCAACACGTCGTGCAGTAACAACCTACCTGCTTCACATCTTTCCAGGCAGGGTAGCAGATCTTCACATTGTGCTCATCACAGATGTATTTGATGATGACACTCTTGCAGCCACAGAGTCTGAAATACTTGGGATCCATCATCATCGACGCCTGAAAGCTGTGTCTGCAGAGGACAGTGATGTCAACTGTCAGTACTAGTTGACAAATTTTACCATAAACAAGTATGAAAATCTGTTCCTCTGTCCAAGCATCAAAGAGACATCAGCTAACCAGAGGTGGGAGCTGTAGAACATTCTGAGGAACTAATATTCGTAGCAGCTCCTCCTGAATGGCCATGATGCAGCTTTGTGCAGCGTCACACTTGACCTTCTTCCCTGTGATGAGGGTCTTGCTCTTCTCGGAAGATGCAAAAAGTCTTGGGTCGGCTTCCTCCAGGATCTGCAGAGCAAAATAAAGACACTAACAGTCGAATGAAATCCAGACAACCTGAACAAATCCTTGATCTACATTATTTTTGCATAGCTTCTAGATAGTTGATCCTTCCTGTGCCCTGACGTTCCAGTTGAAGTCATAAGCGATGAGGAAAGAAATTGAGACGCTGTTCTCCTCCTGTAAAAAGAGGACCTGAAAGTTAACGCTCATTGTAGTTGAAGGACGTATATTTAAAATCCAGTTTTAAATAAATTAAATTGTGTTTGTGCTCAACCTGGTGAAATAGTACCGCTGGCTGCTTGCAAAGTGAGCCTCAGTCTTTAAGTTACTCCTCATAGGTTCTGTGACAACTTCCCATGTCAAAGGTCAAAGCTCATCAGAGAAATGCACCACATCTTAGTGTAAACTTCAGTGAGAGTCGGAACCAGGCTGGTTGGCTCACCTCAAAGAACCACAGCCTCCGAGCTGCTGTCAGAAGGTGGACCTTTAGCCGAGACACCGCTTCGATCCAGGATCTCGTGCAGGTTCTCTCCACTGGTACTGACCACAGCAGCCTCCTGCATTATTTCCCCTCCAAGCTTATTTTGGGCACCAGTGACAAACGGGTGTTACACCATGTAAATATTCACTCAATGTATGGCATTCATCGTGAGGGTCAGACAAAAACATTGGAAATACATCTTAAAACTGTGGCATCTGGGAAGTCTTTCGCAACCTTACCTTCACGTCACAGATCAAGAGTATCTTTCTCTTTGCCTCCAGTGTTTGGCACCAAACATCCTGATCAGGTTGCTGCAGTCAGAAGGTCGAGGAACAAACAGCAACCTGGTCGGCTTTGTGAAGTTTTTCCTGCTCAAGGTCGTCCAGAAGCAGCTCAAAAGTCTGACTCATGCAAACAAAGAAAAAAATTCATGATTCCGGTAAAATGTGCAGCTACTGGTATTTCAAGGACGAAAAGTAAAATTAGTCCCCACTCCAATTCTCTCCTTGGGAAAAAAACTCATTGAAAAAATAATAAATAAGACATTTTTAAATATTCCTCCTTGGTGATAAAAGCAGGCTTGATTTGGTCACATTGGCTGAGGCTGTCGGCTCATGACGACCAGAGGAAGGTGAACCCATGGATGGAACAAGTGACAGCAGAGACTACTTAAATAAACCTGATAATAGAAAGTGCTTCACATTTCTTATAAAATCTACATGTTCCCAGAGTGAGAGATTCTCTCATTATTCCAAAATGTTCTGACAAAGATTGTTATTTTAAAGTTTTCTGTGTTTTTGTGTATTTTTGTCATTGTTGTCCTTTTATTTTTAAAGGGGGGCGGAGCTGAGATGAGAGACCTCGCTGAGACTTGACAGCGATACAGACTGGTTTGAGTGTTTTTGTGCATCTTGTCGTTAATACACAAGACAACAATAATATTGGAGAGGAAAGGTAACTGCCCAACGTGTTTTAAAAACTCCTTATAACATCGGTTAGCTTTTATTTATGTGTTTTATATTCATATTAAGCCTCTTTAGTTCTCTGTCAAGTGTATTTTTCTTTTTGCAAGCATTTTTGCAAGGGATGCAGTTTAGGATGCTTTCACACTGACTTCTTTTTGCAAGCATTTTATAGACTTTTTTTTAACCCCTGAACAATTTATATATGCTAGTTTTCTGTTATATTTATTAATTGGACGATGCTTATCATATTATGAAGAAAGTATTCTTAAAAACTTGTCACAGTATACTGTATTCAAAGTCAACATCTTTTTCTCTAAATATTATTATTCTCTAGTGATCCATTTTTGATTATTTTAATGGATTCTACTGGTCTATAAACTATTTGTTTGTCTGCCTTTTCCTGTGACTGATGTCATAAACTGTATAAATTGGCAAATGGTTGCTTCTGTGATTGATTAAAAATCCCCGTATTGTATCGTTGTCAATGTCCTTGGTGAACTTGTTATCAATGAGAGTGGCAGAGATATAATTCTGCGGGGTCTAGTGATTCTTGGAAACAGACTCACACTATATACTGTATTGATGATTTGTGTGTAGTACTGTGTTTACTTATATTTAATATGCCAACATTTAAGTCCTCACTCATAAAAATACTTTTGCTACCTATTTTCAAAAATACACTTTCCATCCACTCACTGAATGTTTGTCTGACCCTGTTGTTTTATAAATACAAACAACAAGAACAGTAGCATTTTTATCCGTGCAGATTTCAATAGTTAATTGAGTTCAGTTGTTATCAGTCACGTTGTTCTTCCATCTAAAACCCGGAAGTGTAAAGATTTATCAGTGTACACAGCAACTCCTCCATCCCTCTTATTCACTTTGTTTTACATCCGAGTTAATAACCATTAGAATCAAAGTCTATACTTTTTCAGTATAAATTTATATTTCAGATATTGCTATTAGATTGAATGACATATAAAATGTATGTACCCTGTAAATAAATCTCAATGATATTGAAATTTGCATATAAACTTTTAATGTTGAAATGAATGATCGATCATTTGCCCTCAGATTTAATGTTCTGCTTGTATTGATCATCTGTGTAGAAACAGCCATTATTTTTTACGGCAAAGAAAAAATTGTTGCCCAGATCTCTATCCTGTTCCAAATCCATCGGCTTGTGATCGGAGTGTTCCGTTTCTTGCAGCTCCAGCTGACATTCTCTTATCCTCTGTGTTATGTACCCGTGTTTCCTGGTTGTAGAGTTCTGTCTTGCTGTGTTCTGTTTGTTACCTCAGAGTCCAGTGCAGTTCACCCGGGCCAGTGTGGATCGTGACCATCATTGATCCAGTAGCTGTAGTCCAGTTTATGAGAGTCACTGGAATTGGTCCAGCTCAGCCATGTTGCTGATGAAAATGACCTTGACTTCCTCAGGGGCCCACTTAGCTTTATAATTATTTTACAGTTTGAAGTCCAGGAGTTTTGTATTTTCCTCTGTTTCTTGAGCTGATGCCCTCTTCTGGCTATATCAGCATTGAGTTTGGATAGATGCTTGGTTCTGAAAATATCAGTTCCCTTTAGCTTTCTTCCTTTTCTCAGAAGTGCACACTTGTGTTTTCTATTTTTGAAGTATTATTGCTGGTCTGTTGCTGGTGTTACATCTTTGCGGAGGGAGGCATAGCTCAATGTAAATCCAACTTGATTCATTTGCACAAGCCAGTGCCGACTGCAAGATGGTCACAAGTCCGCATAAATGCAGAGGGTTGCAGCAGGAAGGGCATCCAACATAAAAAACTTAGTCAAACAAATATGAACATTCATCTAAAATGGAAAAAGGATGACATAAGCAGCATCTTGCTCGGGTCTGGCTACAACAACTCGGCCACGTCATAAACTATATCTTTTGTCATCCATCAATCGCACCCACATCAGTTTCATCATGTCGGTTCCATAGCCTGTGTAAGAAACGTGCAGCTGCTAGTCATATGTAAACCAGGTTTGGACTGGGGCTGCAAAGTGAAAGTTCACGTTTCATACTATTGTCAAAATCAACAATAAAAGGTGCTCACCTGTGGTGTTTTTATGGTTCTTACTTCCTGATTGAAGTGGTGACAGTTAACCATTGAGATGTTTGACCAGGTGACAGGCATATTGGCCAATTTACTCATCTAGTGTTGCTCATCTAGTTACCCCATGTTTTGATGTGGCAAACGTGACATTATCTGATTGTTGTGTCTGTTGCAGAGAACTGTGCTCGTTTAAAAACTGCCGTTTTGAATTGTAAAACTTGTGTGAAGCATAAAAAGTGTTTAGAGTTCAGCACACTTGACAAGAGGTTTTTCTCTTTGCATGTCAGTTTAATTAATTGTGTCATGCATTTCAGGAACAAATTGTAAAAGCTTCAAGTGTTCATAATGGTGAGATATATCTTGGTAAACAGGATGCATTGCTGTTCACCAAGATATGTGCATTCCTGTTAACTGCCTTTGATTAGTACATTTTGACAATACTGCATAATTTTCTCAAATATTGGGATTGTGCCAGTGTATAAATCCTTTAATGCATTAACAAGCAGGAATTTGAACCCTGCAGAAAAAAGCAAAAGCAAAACTGATTGATCCGTATTGGAGAAGATGTTTGGGAAGATTCGGTGATCTCACAGATGATAAAGGTCAGTAAATAAAAAGAAAAACAAATCAGGATAAAGAGAAGTTCAGAGGCAAAAAAAATTGACATTTTATTACTTGTTAATTGTTCCTCTTGAATTCCATATGAAGACATCATCAAGGTCCACAGTGCAGTATCACTCAACACATTTCAAACTTTAAATCAGAGCACTTGAAACCTACTCTGCATCCTCGCTTGGCCTCCTATTCTGTGTGGGAATGCAACTTGGCTCAGGCAAAGAGGAAAGTTGGCCGGAGAGCTCTTTCTCTTGTTCCCTCGAGAAAAAGAAACTAAAAATCCATAAAACATCACAACTTTGTGATTGTGTAAAACGGTCAGTAGCAACTGCTATTTTCTACCCTCTCTCACCAAATCACAGTTACCATCACGAAATGCAGAAGTTTGCCAAAAACACTGTGGCTCCGAGGTCCATCTCAGTGGACGTACTTTCCTCTGCCTTTTTACATTTTTTGTTTGTTTTTGTTTTTTTTGCTTTCTTTTGTTTAGTGATAAAGACCGTAAGATGCAACTGAAAGCTAGTGAGCGGATAGAACTTTCACACTCATAAATTTTCCTCACATAAGTTGCAGTTGAAATGCATCCAACCTTTTTATCTAACATTTTTAATGAAAAGTAATTCAAAATGTATGCATAAAGAGATTCAACGAAATAAAACTGACCAGGGATGCAGTTTAGGATGCTTTCACACCGACTTCATGTTGTCCTGACTTCCTGACCTCTGCAGGTGTGATACTTCATCAGTACCAGGTCCGGGTCAAAGACTCAGTCTTTTGTCCAACAAAGCGTCTCACTCCACATCAAACTGAATCAAGCACTTTTGAACAGTTTTAGCCAATCTCAGGAAGTTATAGTAGTATATCTTCTCCACAAACAAAAGAAGCAAAACAAATGGAAGAAGGAATGACCTGCTGTGAGAGGACGACATGGTACCTAATAGGCTTATTGTCAGAGAATACATCAAAAATCAGCTGGAAAAATCAAATGTAGGGCAGTGTTGTGAATGTCAAATAGTGCAGTAGAAATATGTGAAGTAATAGTTTTCCTTTTCCTGTTGGTGTGGCCAGCAGTTATTTTGTACAGGGAGACACAGCCAAGTTAGCTGTGAGGTTCTCCTGTCGTTTTGAAATGATGTTCGTCACTGGCAGGTAAGAAGAAGCAGCTGTTGATGCATGGAAAGAATACCTGACACTGTCCTACACTATATTCACCAGTAGTACATGGCAAATTTGTTATTCAAAAGAACAATTTAAAAATAGACTGGAGAAAGGGCATTTTTCCACAGAGCACAAGACAAAACAAACCAACCTGCAACATTTGTCTGAGGCAGGAAAATCAAACTTGGCCGAGGAGAGAATGAAGCGTCTGAGGTTACGCACCTGCTTGACCTGGCTTTACATTACATGGCACGGCGACGCACCAATGAGGCTTCACCCACATAGCGCTCCATCCATCCCGCATGAACTCAATACAATCAGGTGTCAACGACAAAACCCACCACTGGTTACCATGACAACCTGTAGGTACTGCCTGCATGGGACAAAAGCTGGCAGGTCCTGTTTGTGTGTGCATGGGGGATTGAGAGTGACTGAGTGATGTGTGGCAGAGTAGACACGGCCCTCCTGGGGCCCTCATTCGTTTGTGTCTGGCTGAGACCACAGGAGTCCTGATGCACCAGAGATGGAAGAGGAAGGGGGGGGGGGCGCTGGTTTGGGTGAGGAGAGGGGGAAGGATGTGGAGTGGCAAAGTGAGAGAAAGCCAACTGATGTGGAAAGCGAGGAGGGTGGAAAATTGAAAAGTGACAAAAAAATGATGTAAAATGGCACAATGAAATCATTTGTCGCCTGTTTGTTCAGTCACTCATCCGTCAGCTGTTTGGAATTCTTACCAGAAAATTTCAGAATTTGAAACAGCCCGTTGTAAAATTTTCACTCCACACTTACATTTTGGCAAATTAATTGCACCAATTAATGGGGCACTCAAACTTCAAGGTTTTAATAACCTGTCACTGTAAGTTCAAATGTCTTGAAGCAGCTCTCAGTTGGCTTCCACAAAATACCTTGACAATGAACTTGGCTATGGTCTGATTGCATCATTTAATTGCACCAAAACATTCAATTTCAGAATATTTTTATATGTCTATGTTGTAGTTTTCCTCTTTTTTTCCCCTCCTACCCTCAACTATTTAGATAAGAGTGAATTTTGTCGTTTGCGTATACAAACACAGATCTTATTATACAGTTTTAGAACATTATTCTTCTTTCAAATCTATCAGTAGATTTTAGGGGTTGGTATTCAATATAATTTTCTTTTCCATGAGGTCATAATATTTATTATAGCCTCTAATCTGTGATAATGAAGTGTTCATATCGTGACAAGTTGATATTATTCTTTCGGGCTGGTCTTACAGGCTAGCCATAAACCATATGAGGGCTGACAGTGTTGTTTGCTTCTGCCTTGTCGCATATAATCCTATAGGCAGTTTGAAGCACACAGGCCAACTTGTACTTTGTCAGAACAGAATTTCTGGCTTGGATAAGCCTGGCTGGAGAGAGAGAAATTCATTATTGCTCTCATCGAGTTTGCTGCCAAGACATCCTCCTCCTGTTCTGACACTGGCAAACAAGTCATTCAAACATGTTCACTTTTATGAGGCACACAGACTAGAGTCACAGGAAGCTCCTCAGTGACAGTGATCACTGTCAATCGCAGGAAATTTGTTGACGGATCCATTCAAGACGCTTCATCAAGAGCTTTTCATGGGATTCCTTCATTGGCTGTCATGTCAGTCTGATGTTTTGTATTGGGATGACTGTATACATGATTTTCTTCTTTGGATTTCAGGAAACATTTGCTAGTTTCTTCTGTGTTCTCAATGTTGTCAGACTCATAATCCTATGCAGAGCTGACTTTTGTATCATGTGTCTTTCTTGGGAGAGTAAACAAACCAATCCAATTAGAATATTTAAAATTGAAAAACCCAATAAAGAAAATGAAAGAAAAGGTTTAAGAATAATTATCCACTCTGTCGTGAGATAAATATTTTTTTTTAAAAAGTGGTTCGGCAGTTTCTTTTGTTTTTTCCAAAAACACTGATGAGATACAACTTAAGATATATTATCTTTTATATAGTTTTCAATTTCAACAAATCTTAAATGGATCAGAAAATGATTAATACATTAGAACATCTCATTATTTGTGGAATGGGGTCTTTTATTATAGACATATTTTATAGGGTTCTACTTATCAAACGAGCACAAAATCAGAAGGTAAGTTCAGCATTTCTCAATGCATTTCTGACAGTCGCCTCTACACTCAGTTATGCATCTATAAAAACAACCCACTTTTGTCTGAAGCCAAATATAATATTAATAATTTCCACCGGTAAATCTGCCACTGTTGTCATTATAATTATTATGCCATGTGCGAACAGAAAGCTTAACAGGCTTAGCGATAGTAAATACAGGGACTGGTATAACAAACACTTAGCCCACTGATGGCTTGGTCTCAGAATGGACTGACATATTACGTTATTCCATTATGAGTATGTTATACAGACTTGGAAAAGTAATAAATATAAATCACTTGCGTTGAAGCCAAGAAATATAACAAAGCTGTGTAAGAAAGTAGTTGGATCCTGGCGTCTGTGCACATTTTCAGATTAGTCTGTGCTGTTGTAATCATCATTCAAGCTTAAACTGGTGTTTGCTCAGGTCAACACACAGGAAAAAAAAACCTCTAAAAGAAATCTAACAAATTCAGTCTGAGTGTATTTAAGCTCTTATTCCCCCTCCGTTTCAGGCGTGGTACCCGCTGTGCAGGAGAAGTTGCCATGGAGGCCAACAACTCCTACTGAGGTGTGGGCAACGCCTTCAGCACCAGAATCAGAGGTGAGGAAAACAAGGCAGATTTATTCACTGTGGGAGGCAGCGGATTGTACGCGTACTACTGTAGCCACTACTACAACTTGTGCCTAAGAAAAAACAAACTTGTTGTATCCAAGCTCCTTTTCTCATTAAAAAAAAGGATTCTTACTAAAAGTAATAATAAATAATAATGTAGAGTAAATTATAACATTATAGTACTCTACAGTATATCACATGTGTCAAACTCAAGGCCCAGGGGCTAAATGTGGCCAGCCACATCATTTTATGTGGCCCGCAAGAGCATAAAAGGTCGGTGTCCAAAAATAAATAGGTCAAAAGTTTGCTTTGACCAAAAAAACACATTTCCCACAATGCAATAATAACTTTAACTTTGACAAAAAACAAAGTTTATGAAGTTTATGTCTTAACTTGTGCTTGATATTATTTTTCTTTATTCTCTTGGATAGTTTGATCCTTGATTTATGGAGTTCTATGGGTTTCATAACCTGACAAATTAAAAGGATGTATGTTAGAACAGAGAAACAAACAATCAGGTTTGTAATGTTTGTAACTTGAATAAGTACTGAATTCAAAGTTATTTAATATTAAGGAGTAGTTATATTTATTTTTACATTACACTGAGTTACATGTAGTTACATTTAAGATACATCTGGCCCTCTGAGGACAGCAGTTATGCTGATGTGGCCCTCTGTGAAAATTAGTTTGACACCCCTGATCTAAATGCTTAACATGAACATTTGGATATGAAGAACAGGCTTTTTGTTTGCATAAAAATAAAGTCATAAGGATGTTTTCAACAGGCTCATTTATGTATTATCCCTAAAAATTAAAATCCAGGATGAAGTCACAGAAATTAATATGATTTTTGTGCAAATTCATTCAGTGTTCAATCCAGAAGGCAATGATTTAGTTCATTGTATTTGTGGGAGACAAAGACCCTCACAGGGATATGATATGATATTGATAATCAGGAATAATCAAAGGGTAGACTCATTTCTGGTTTGTATGGACATCAGAATTGTGTGGTTTGCTCTCTGTTCTTATCAGTGTTTTACAGTTCGGTAGAAAACTAAAAGTGCTGGATGTTTTGTGTTGTCAGCACTGGTAGGATTTTATTCATTGGTAGTTTTCTCTGTGATGACAGAGAAAGGAAGATACAGCTTAAAAAAGACTTATCATCTTGTTGCTTAAAAGAACATGATGAAACATAGAAAAAAACTTGAGATGAAATCTTTACCTTTGAATGTTCAGAAAAAATATATAATACTACTGTATAATGGGAGGAGGGCAGCAAGGTGGTGCAGCGCGTAGCACTATTGCCTCACATCAAGTGGAGTTTGAATGCTCTCCCCATGTTTGTGTGGGTTCTCTCTGGGTTCTCCGGCTTCCTTGCACCTCCAAAAGCATGCAGCAGAAAGTTGCAGGTTGTATATGTGTCGTGTTCAGTGAACTCACTGCTGATGACTTTTCCATAAACACTGTGCCAGGTCCAAAACACCACATTCATGGGCCCAGCTTCTCTGAAGAACAAGTTGCTGCTACAAATCCTCACCCACTATCATCTTATATGAGGCGTCATTTCAGACAGAGAGCAAACAATTTACTGCTCTGCAAACTGAATAAATTCCATCACAAATTCAACTGATTTGTGATGCACCCAAAATTAAAAACACCAGAGCACAAATGACAGAGAGACAGCACAGCATCACAAGTCCAGTTTACTGTTTTATTATATCCAATGTAATTTTTGAAATGTTTATCACCGCTATTTGCACCGCGGCTGTAATCTGGAAAACCTCACACATGAAGGATGGGACTATTTTGAACAACCATCCAAAGCTGTGGTTTATTGTTCAGCATCAGTAACAGTTGTGTACACGTGCTTGAAAATATACATTCCAGTTGTTTTCTCTCCTCTAAACCAATGCAATCATAAACTTATTAGTCATTTTCACAGCATATCTTACTCCAGTTAGGGAATATTTTGTCAAATACTTCAGTAAAGTCAGTGTCTCCACCTCAGGTCTCTGGAGACCAAGTTTGGTGTGTCCTCTCATATGTACATTATTGGTCTTTGCAATACTTACGTACCACTCATTTACTGCAGGTCACTTTTGCTGCTGGTTACTGGATATAATTATAGATTCTTCAGTTCATGTATGTTTAGAATGGCACTACAATGGTAGTTATAGATATAGATGAACAGAGCATGTAGTTTTTGGAGATCTTGTTTCAGTGCAGCAGAACATGCCAGACAGGCTAATGGTGACTGGCTGCTGTTGAGATGTACTGACCCTATTAAGCAGCTCATTCTTTATTTGGGAGTCTAAGTAATGACTTTTGTAATTTTAGTCATAACTCTGTGAGTGTTGATGAGCTAAAAACATAAAATGGTCCATTTCCAGTTTTCAAATCCATCCACTCAGAGTGCTATAATAAACAGCTGCATCCCAATTTGTGGGCCTCAAAACCAAATTAACACGGTGTTGTCACCAGAATGAAATATAGAGCATTATCAGGGCCATCACATGGTTGAACTCTGACAACTGACCTTTGCTCTGTGAGTTCTGACCCTGGACCCTCTCTCACTGTCAGAGGTTGATCAGAACCACAAGTGGAATTGATAGAAAAAGAAAAAAACAGTTTGTGAGGAAAGACCAGGAATCTGTTTCCACAGTTAGCTTTAATTTCACCTTGCTGAACTATTTCATCTGGACTCATAAACAGACTCTGGCGCATGAGGGGGCGAGACCCAAATGAAAGATGCATGTCGACCTACTGGGAGCCATGGAGACCCACCATCACTGTCTCATAATGAGGTCTGACTGGCTTTAGCGCTGTGTGCTTCTGTTTCCGACACCGACTCATAATTCTCCAAATGTATGTTCTGCTGTCAGATGACATGTGGTTTGAAAAGATCAAGTGAATGTGATGACAGAAAGCAGACAAAGAATGAGGAATCGAATCAAATAAGTGTAGTTGTCATATGATGAACATGCTGATGCATCAGCAGCCGATTAAATATGACAATTAGTAGAACAGCAAAAGAAATATATCAAACAAATTATCCTGAAAATGTCTTTCAGTGGGGGGGGGGTGGAGTTCATCAGAAAAGCTTCCATATGTTTTCTTTTGAAAAGAAGTTTTGAACTAATTTTAAAACACAGAAGTAGGACTCAAGACAGATAGATGGACAGACAGATAGACAGACAGACAAGAAGACAGGCAGGCAGATGAATAGGTGGATGGTAGATGAATAGCACAGATGGATGACTGATAAATAGGTAGATTGTGCATTGCACAGTAAATGTATAAAATTTTTGCAACTGAGTTTCATATTATAATCCAGGACCAGCTATCCATTTTGGGGATGGATATTACAGGTTTTGTAAAGGTCACTCACAATCCAGCATAAACGTAAAAGCCATTACGTTCAAGATTGTGACCAGACGGCTTGAAGAAATTTCTTTTCTGCCCGCATCTGCTAAGCTAAGGCCATCTAACACGACTGAGAACAGGCTACAGATAGAAATCATGGTGTAATTCTATTCTACAGATGGTACTGACAAGATTGCTGACATCATGTTCATACACATTCTCATAAAAAAAAAGAGTCAGACAAAGTTAACATTTTCATCTCTACCACCAGCAAATCTGGGACAGTGATAGAAGAGAAAACAGAGATATGGCAAAGAAGACAGAGACTGATACTGAAGAAACAGACAGAAATACCAAGAGCAGGTTCTACTACAGGCTGCCTGCTGTTTGCACGCTCACATTGTGACACTTAGTGATGCATTTACACTCCAAGTGTTTCATTAACTTCTACAACACAAAATACACAATCTTTTTTCAGATTGGATGACAGAAAAATGCTGTTTTGTCTAAATTGTCGGAGTCTTCACCAGCCGTCCTGCGCTCCCTCTGTGACCTTTTCATTCTGTCCAGTTATCCACTGTCACTGATGCCACAGAGCTCACAGCGCTGACCTTCAGCATCCACTTCATCCACGTCTGCAGGTGGTGCCCGTGGGACAACAGGCAAGAGACGCACAAGTCTGACATCCTGACAGAGCACAGCCTTGAGCGAGGCGCTAAGGAGGGCACGGTTTTCATATCCCGCTTCACACTGCTGTCGATCAGAGGCGCATATCCACCACCGCTGGAAGCAGGCTGACAGGGATCATGGGTATGGATTTAAAAAAGTAACATGCTTGTTTGTTTTCAAGAGTCATCGGAATTACCGTTCATACCAAGTATATCATAGCAGAGGCTAAGCTAGAATTATGGGATAAAATACAATGGTTACACATCTCGTCTTATGTTACTTCTCATGTTGGTTGTTCAGATGAGCTTAATGATTATGGTAGTAAATTCATCCTGTTAGTTCAACACATGGGTAAACACATAAATGCCACAGTACTAATTGTTAAATCATTGTGCTGCCATACAATGAAAGAAACCCATTCATCATTCTAAAAAAATTGTTTTTGTTAACTGAAATGAAAAAAAAAATTCAAGTCAGACTTCAAAATTAGAGCTCATAGTCAGTCTATTCCAAATTTAAATAAAGGCAAATTAAATAAAATCTCATAGAAATCATGTCACATACTGAAAATACCCCTAAATTTAAGTGGACTCAAAACAGTGGAGTTGTCATTTGAACTATTATTTTTTGAGTGGATTTAATTAATGGAAAGGGGGTGACTACAACCTCTGTGGATGATTATGTTAACTGGATTCCCTTCCTTTATTTAGATGCTGTAAAATTTTACAGTGTAATAAATGAAATCTCTTCTCCCCATTGAAACAGCTACAAATAAAATCTGAATTAAAGGTTGACTTTCATTCCTTCTGTTTGAATTATTGCCTCCATATTTTTTACTTACAGTAATGTCTCCTGGTGGATGAATATTTGGATACAGTCACTGATGAGTCACTGAAAGCGACTCGATGATGCTGGTGCTCCTTGAAAATAGAAAGCAGTTAACGCTGGGATATCTGAAGTTCTGCTGTTCTCTACATTCTGCACGTCTTTATAAAATCCACTCCCTTTGTCTTCCTTCTCTCTGGTGGGAAGGGCAGCATCTTTTTATGAGAGTGCAGGTAATGGTGGAACGCAGTGTGAACTCAGGTGCAGCGTTCTGTTTACTCTTTCTACAGCATTGCTATCAATAGTTTCCTTCAAGCAGAGACGCATGACAACTTTGTC
The DNA here is from genome assembly GCF_040054535.1 of Antennarius striatus. Lineage (NCBI taxonomy): Eukaryota > Metazoa > Chordata > Actinopteri > Lophiiformes > Antennariidae > Antennarius > Antennarius striatus. Next base: position 4,317,044 of record NC_090784.1, on the reverse strand, counting down.
AAGCCCTTTCCCGATGTGACTCTCTGACAGGACCAGCATGGGTGTTAGTACCATGCATGTCCCACCTAACACATTTAACAACTGTGTTCACCATTAATGAGGATGTTTATGTATGTGTGTGTGAATGTGTGTGTGTGCCAGCTGCCCTGCTCTTTGGCTTGTGCGAGCAGCGCGAACCCTCTTAAAGAGCAGCGACTGGTGTGGTATTTATAGAGGCCTGCCAAATGACCTAGGTGGCTGCTGGGCACACACACACACATAGACAGGCAGGCAGAGGCAAACGAGTGTTAATTGGAGGCAGAGTGTTGGCTACAGTGGCTGAGACAGGAAAAGGAAGAAGGTGAGGTGCCAACAGTGGCGGTAGCAGCGCAAACCTGAGAGGAAGCGCAGTGGCAGTTCTGGAGTTACAGGAAAAGACCAGCCATTTTTATCTGTGTGACATCGTCGTCATATCTGAGTTAAAACTGTGTTGATATGTTCTAATGATGGAATAAAACACTGACAAAGCGTGGAAGCTCCCACAGACATCCCATTCAACCGGGTAATTGAATATAACAGCTCCTATGCATGTACTTCTTGACTCAGCGTGGTCCTCAGACAGCTACATGATTGTCTTGTGGTTTGTTATCTCAGGTCATGGTGAGCTTCGGTGTTGCCTGTGACTCACTTCCTGGAAGCGTCTGGCTGGCTCCGATCAGGCAGCAGCATCTCTTGCTCTCGTTTTAGAATTAGAGTGAGTACTGATCTGCCCGGGTGTACTACACACCAGTAACACCGCTGCAATAAATGTCATACCTTGTTCATTCTTGTAGAAACTGTAGAGCAGTGTGTCTGAGGGGGTGTCAGCCCCCTGCTGCACTCCATTTTCTATGCATTTGGACACTCTTTTTAGGAGCTGATGGATACAGCACCAGAGCAATACCACTGGAAATAGTTGGAGCCAGTGGAGCGAAGATTCAAGCAAAGAGCAAAGGACACCGCAAAGAAGAAAAAGTTAAGTAGAAAAGATCACCACAAGTACATTTGCTGCTTTTTTTTTTAAACTGGGTACAGCATCACAACCTCCTGTGACCATCGCCGCAGTCATTATTGATGAAGGCTTTTACATTTCACATTTGACTCTTGTAGTTTTATCGATGTCGACATTAAGGACGTCAGCATGTACTGTATGTAGGTGTTGACTTATCCATTCATGTACATAGCGGGGGCATCAATGGGCCCAACAAAACCTTTTGAATCTCACAAATTATCTTCATATCAAATCTTCATATCCGTTTTCATGGTTATGATGGTTTTGCTGCTTTTAAAGTTTCGTAAAAATTTAGTATTATTCATTCATTCATCTTCTTGAAAGCGAGACAATGGGAGTTTTCTCATCTCAACAGTTTTTCCAGAATATGGCTGCTGGAGTCTATCCCAGCCGACAACAGATGATAGTTGGGGTACCCCCTGGATGAGTCACCAAACACACACTCACACACACACTCAAACAATACAAACAGTTTGGAGTGATCAATTCACCTCCTCCTTTGTGCGGTAAAGAGTCATCCCTTCCTGCTGTAAACCAGGACAAGTCTAAGCTGGTAGTAAAACAACCTCAGGTGCAATTTGGTGACGTTATTCATGGTTGCCAGTTTTGATGATCACAACTTCTCGGGTCAGTCAAAATTTTATGTCATTCAAGGTTTTTGTTTCTGACCAAATAGATTTTTTTTTTAAAGTTTTAGTGCCAGTTTTCCACTTGCTGCACTACACTTGGTTTATTATCCTGTCACAGTTGTGCTCTGGAATCAGTACCCCTCCTGCTTTATGAAGTGACCGTACATGTTTCTATAAGCAAAACAATTCAGTATCAATTATTTGGGTGTAAAATGGTCCAACTTACAGTCCAAAAATATCCAAATAGAAAGCAGCATGTTATACAATTAAAAAACTCAACTCACAACCCTGTAACCAGAAAGTTAGTGCATTTATCACAGCCAACCGTTAAAATCTAGTGGATCTTGATATTAATTTACATTGAGATGTGCATTTATTGCTGTTGTTGTTGTGGTTGCTTTTTTATTTGTTGTTGTTGTTTTTGTTGTTGTTGTTTTTATTTGTTGTTGTTGCATTCTTTATTTTTTTATTTTTTTTATTTTTTTTATTTTTTTTATTTTTTTAATTTCTGAATATTATTCTCTAAGAAATGAAATAATAAGAACCCAGCTTGTAACATTAATTGATCTTTTTCCAAATCCACACCAAAATCAAATGGGGTCTGTTCCCATCTTCCCACCGTGATTCATAGAACCCTGTGATGAGAGTAAAGACCCAACACACAGCTGGACATGGGTGAAAACAGAACCTCATGGTATGTAATTACAAAATCATTAAAGGTAAATTTTTTGTCAATTGGTTTTTAATTGATGAATCATTTTAGACCTAAAAGCTACTCTTGAAGGAATTTATCTCCATTAAAATTCTACACCTTTCCCGTTTGAGCTACTCTTCTTCTCTCCTTTCAGTTTTCCCTCTCTGTGGGTTTTTTCAATCCCCTCTTTTGTTGTAGATCATCTATTGCTCCTCTGTCTGAGACTGGAGATATATCTCTTTGCTCTTTGTCTCATCTGCCACTTCCTTCCATTTCCCAAACCCCCTTTTTCTTCATCCCTCTGTACTCGCCAGCTGTCGGCGTGGCTTCTGGCCCGGTGTTTGGTGGTGATATCAACGGCGTCGACTCCTTCTTCATGTCACGGATGGTTCTATAGGCTGGCTTTACTGCTCCAGCTGTCACGCCACAGCGTCTCAGTCGCTTGGCTGTAAAATGGAGCGCGGGTCCCCTGGGCGAGGCGACTCCCAGGACATTACTGTTAAAGGTTTTGTCGTGACCCGCCACCAGTGACTAAACATACATCACCTCTCTCGCTCACATCGACAGCATTCAGCTCACGTCTTTATGGAGCTGGGTTATCTCTCTCTCTGTTTTTCTGTTTCTCACACTTGCTCATTTTGTGTCTCACTATTTCTCCCTGCATTTCACACAGTCACGCTTTTATATTCTGGCATTCTCTCACACACACCAAGAGCATTTTTCTCTGATCCCCTTCATCCGAAACAACCTGCCAATGAAACGTTTCCAGAATGAGTAATGATTCTGTCAACAACGAGTTCTTATGAACATCGTTTGGGTTAAAGCAGTGGTTCCCAACCTCCCAACATCTCAGTGCCGTTAAATGGATAAGAAAACCATAAAGCCTTAGAAAAACACTTCGAATCAAGCAGTCCAAGAATGGAGAGTCGGTGTTTGATGACTGTTCATAACTTCTTATGAATGACGTCATTCTTTCATTTTAAGAGTTCACAAGGCACTCGTGTTTGAAACCAGTACAGAGTCAAACCTGCTGTTCTCATGTGTCTCTAGGGGTGTAAACATTGGTCTCTCATCCAGTTAGTCCTCCGCTTTGGTTCAAATTTGAGTATATCAATAACTAGTAATTGGCTTTGGCTTTGGAGATCACCTGATGTTTCTTATATCAGTTTTGTTTATCAGGTGAAATATCTCAACATCTACCAGCTAAATTTTAAAATTTGGTCTTAGTAGTTGACTGGATGTGGGATGATAATCTTTTTGTTGCCAGGTTCCAGGTTCAAGTCCTGTTCTGTGTGGAGTTTGTATGTTCTCCCCAGTGTTCCCCAGTTTGCTCCCACCTCCAAAAACATGCACTTCAGTTGGCTCCAAGTTTACCGTAGGTGTGAGTGTGTGCATGAGTGGTTGTTCATCTTTCATGTGGTTCTGCAATGCACCAGCAACCTGTCCGGAGCATCTCTCTGCTTCTCGCCCAAAAGCCTACTGGGACAGGCTCCAGCAACCCCCGTGACCCACGGGAGCAGAAGAAGCGTTACGGAAAATGAATGAATGAATAAAAGATGATAAAAATCTGATATCCTTTAGAGTTACTCTGTTTGACCTCACCTCCAGTTCTATTGGTTATGTATACTACTGTAGTTTTTAATTTGTGGTTAATATAGTACAGTTCATCCATTTACCCAGCTATCTATTCTATTATTATCACCTCCATTTTCCCTTTGTCTGATCCCACTCGACAGATCTCCAGCCTTTCCATGTTAAATGAGACCTGCTCAAAGTTTTCCTTCAATCTCTTGTTTTATCTTTTGTTCATTTGTCAAAAGGCAAGTGGAGTGGAAAAATACAAACACTCACATTATCATACTGTGATCACATGCTAAATGTTTTTAAAACTGCACAGTCGATGAAACAAATCATCTCCTGATGCCGCGTGATGTAAAAGACTTCTAATGAGAACAGTTGATATGGCAACATGCAGTGCCGATGTGAAACAGCAGAGCCTGAAAAGTTGTATGTTACATTTTGTATCTTCTATAGAAGACCGTTGTTTTGTCATTTGCTGCCCAACAGTGTCAGGATGTAACTCGCCGCCTCTCTGACACTACGTTGTCGCCGTTCATCCATCTTGATGTCTGTCCAACAAGCCATCAGGGTGAATCAATTTGTTACTTGTCCCGTTTGTCGGTCTCTCTGTCTCTGAATGTTTATTTGTTAACTTAATCACAGCATCAGCTTCTCCGTCATTCTATCTCACTCTGTCTTTCATCCCTCATCCATCCAAAAACAACAACATCCAACATCTAGTTTAACTGGAATTCCACCTCAACACCCCTCCTCGCAGATGATCCCACCCCTTCCTGTTTTCGTTTTGGCTGTCTGGAAAGATGCTTCATCTCTTCTTAAACCCGGCTCTGTGATAAGGTGATGTGCTTTGTGTTAGTCATTTCATTCAATCACACACTGTAAGTGTGGACTTATTTAAATCTGCCCCAATTAAATAAAAAGCTCATGCTTGTCCAGAATGTCTTACTCATCATTTCTCATCCTCATCGTGTTTTTGCCGGTGTAAATCTCCTTTTATTCTCTTGTTACATTAACTTAAGTGTACTCCATTTTCAAAAAAACCTAAAGTACGTATCATACACCCCCCATTTGTGTGATACAAAATGCTCAGCTCTGGTAATTCATTCACCTTCTCTCTCTTTCCACCTCTGTGTCCACTGAATGAGGAAGAGAGTTAGTATATAGATCTCTCTCTGTGGGGAGTTAGGGAGTAATCGGCCGGTGAGCTCTGTGGAAAACATGCTGAAGTGAATTCACTAGCTGTAATTGGTCCTAACTCAAACACACACTCATCATCAGTGCTTATTATTTGAAATTCACTGGAGGTCACGGTTGTGTTTGACCTCTACACAATGGCCATACACTTATACTGTATATGATGCTCGTGATGAAGATGGATCATAAGAAACTAACATTTTTCCCAACATTAGTAAAATTGATCCCTGTCCTCATTTAGGATTTAATCCCAGTTTCTAACTCACGACCCTGTGAATTGATTCAAAGCAGTCCGCCAACACCAGAATGAGATACTTAGTTGTGACGCTGTTAATTAAGTATCTGAAAAAGGTTCCGTTTCAAATAAAATGGCTCAAATTCCCCAAAATATCACAATACACCTCTCCAGTCAGTGGAGATGTGCATCCAGAATGTTTCTTAAGTATCGAACAGTGTTTTTCTGTAATGCCCTGGAAACCCTCATCTGAGAGAAAACCCACTCACAGAATGAGCCTAAGTTCAAAATGTAACCATGGAAATGAAAAGAAGGAGAGGAGTACAGTGCTCCAAAAAGAAAAAAGAAAACTTCTTTTCTTCTTCTAAAACTTTCTTTTACAGATTTCGACAAGCTTTAACAGGATTATACAGTGTCATAATTATTTTGCTGCCACTGTGGTGCAATGCAGAATACACACAAACCAGTGGTTTCACAGTGCATTATGTTCAAAGGCAGTGAAGCCATGACAGTGGGTAGTATTGGTGCACAAGAACTCATGTACACTTACAGTAGGTGTGAATTATGTTGTATACAGCAGATGCACAGATATATGTGTGAAAAAAACTGTACAAGAACACAATTTGCTCTCACAAGAAATCTTTAATGTGCACACCACACACACGCACACGCACACACATGCAAACACATGCACACACAGGTAGGACCAAATTGTCCATAGGCTTAAAATCTCACAAACACACACATTTGTGTGTGTGCGTGTGTGTGTGTGTGTGTGTGTGTGTGTGTGTGTGTGTGTGTGTGTGTGTGTGTGTGTGTGTGTGTGTGTGTGTGTGTGTGCGCGCGCGCATGTACTCATTAACCACAGAAATCAGTGCTGCGCTGGTGGAGTGTTATTAAAGGAGATTGCAGGCATGCCGTTATTGGACTCTAATTGATAAAACCATTAGTAACACTTGTTCAGATAACATGTGAGGAATCTCAGTCTGCTCACAGTCGCTCCAAATGGGTTCACTTAGGCTTAGAGTGCAGCACATTAAGAGAAGATTACAGAGCGGTGCGGAACGTCGTAACAGTCCACGCCTCACTACTATGAGATTAATAGAGATGAACTGAGGCCACAGATCGAGAGAACATTGGACTCTGGCTCTCCACAGGGTGGGGACACTCTGGATATACATGTGTAATTGTGCAACATGTTTTTTTTTTGTGTATGTGTGTACCTGTGCCTTTCTGCGAATGTGACATTGACATTGTTCTAGGGTGTATATTATGTTTACATGTGAGTACATGAGCCCTTATTTCCATTTATTCTTAAACGTGGGCGTTGCTTTGCGTCTCTGTAAATGTAAATCCACATACATGTCAGTGTCTCTGCCTTTCAATTAAAGCTGCAGAGCAACTGAATCCCTGGTGTCCAAGAAAAGAGATGTGTTGCTTGGGTTGAAATTGCAGGATCTGAACTGTTGGCTGTTTAGCAGCAAGATCTCAAACCCGTTTGGCTATGCATAAATGTTCCTGTTAGAAATTTTTTTTTAAATGCAAATGACATTGTGACCTTATGATAAAAAAAAAGATCATAAAGGAGAATAAAAATGCCTGAGTCAATATGTGATACACAACAGAGTAAAGACTACCAGTGATTGTAATAATTAGGCAGTTAATCATTTTACACCACAAATCATAAATATTCAGAGATTACTAGTGCTTGATTCTGATTCCAGTCCAAACAGAGCTTTTTTTCATTGATGTAAAGTGTGCAAGTCTCTCCTTGTTAAACTAATTAAGATATGTGTGAGCAAACATACTATGTCCAGTCAGAACTGAAATGTTCAACAGCTGTGGATTTAAATCCTTTTGCTGAAATGTTGAGACTAATATGATGAAACATCAATCATATTCACTGGGCCGTATTCCAATATCAAACTTTGCTTAACATGCCCAGTTTCAAAACTAATACCAGATAAAGACACAGACAGCATTCAATGCAATTGAAGACGTGAATAAAAAGTGGATTTTTTTCACCAAGACCCTCTAAAATTAATGATGTAAGCTTTGGTGCAGTTATTGATTTAACAAAAGTATCTGCAGCATCAGTCTTGACAGCAAATGGCCCAAAGCAACATTTTTTCACATTCAACTGAAAAGCCCCCTGGTGGTCAGATGAGTAATGACCGGAGCAAAGGAGGAGCTCTGGTTATGTCATCTCGGACAAGCCTTCTCTCTATGCATCATGTGACGATTCCTCCTTTGCAATTGTGTCTGCTGGCAAATGGCTGAAAAAAATTCAACGTGTTGTGATGACCACCCAGCAGGGTAAACAACGCGTTTACATAATGCCAACCAAAAAAACCTTGAAGCTTCAAGGTGAGCGAAGCAGACAATACTGGGGATCCTGACACATCATGTGATGCTGTCATGATATGTAATGATAACTGCTAACGGAGTGTGGAGGAGAACCTGGGATGGACCCAAGACCCAGACGTTTCCCCTGCGTTGCCTTCTGGCACCACAACCTGACTCTGGAGAACCAGAGACACATGAAGGACGGATTGATGTGTGTTGTCCTAAAGGTCTGCTCCAAACAGTAGATGGGGTTGACAGAATGGATCTCCAAGAGTTGGTGTTTCTACTTGGAGACATCCAACATGTAGACATCTCCAGCGACTGTCTTGGTAAATTACTAAAAGAATTGGCAGAAATGAAGGTTTAATGAATAATGTGGTGGAGTTAGGAATGTCTTTTCTCAGGGAGGCTGAGGAAGAGCTTCTGCCTTCGGCCAGGGATCCTGAAACGACCGCAGCACAAGACCCCTTGTTGCAACTGCACAATTATATTTAATCAGTTGGGCTATTCTTATTCTACTTTCTGATACAGACTAAAATGAACTGTGATTGTACCTCTTATGATAACTTGACTGATTAATGGTACAACCCATACAGAACCTTAGATACACACTGACAACTGAGTGGAAAATATCTGAATTGAAACAGCTTCAAACTGATTTATGGTAAGTTATATATACAGTATATATATTCATTCCCCTGCTTTATGCAGAATTTCAAAACATGTAGTACATTGTATTTATTAGAATGATATGGCTTGTGCTCCCTATAGAATTTGATTTTTGAATGTTGTTTACCAGAAAAAATGTTGAGTGTGATGTTTCTAAATGATCGGGAGCTGACAGTGTTTTCCTCTGGGTCCTGATCTTGCACTCCCTTTCTTTACCATTTCATCTTTGTGTCCCCTCGATGGCCCATCGTTCATGCTCTGTCCCCTGGGCTGGACACTTTGTCCTTGTGCTCCTCATCTCCTCCTCCATCCTCCTCCTCCTCCTCCTTCCTCTCATCCTCCTCCAGCTCCTCCCTGCCTGGACCCAGTGTGAGTGATAAATTATTCGTGGGCATGCTCTGAGGGCCCAGGGCTGCTCATTCCTACACACAGAGGACTAGCATTGATCCAGCCTGTGGTTCAACTTAATTGGAAACCCAGTTACACCATCCACAGACACACACTGAAACACACAAACACCATGCACAGATGCACCGATGCACAGACGTGCACTTCAGGAGAAACCATCTACTGCAAAGTGGCGTTAACACACAACATTTTATTGAAATACAATTGTGTAAAGGTGCACATATGCCACAAATATCAACATAACTACACAACACATGCGCACAAAACACCTGCATGCATTACCGTCTTGTCAAGGTATCAGCTGGAGTGTGTGTGTTTTATGGTTTAGTATAGCACATTCGCCAACTGCAATACATTATACAGTATTGTGCACACGTGTTACCTATGCAGAGATATGCATACATGCACACACACACACACACACGCGCACACACACGCAGACACACACACACACACACACACATTAAAGCTGAATGAATGATCTGACACATAAGGACAAGCAGATGGACAAAATCCTGTATGTGTGAATACAGACTCACACACACACACACTTTATAGTCACTAAGTCTGCATTCTAAGCAGCACTAAAGAGGAGTAACAGTCCACAGTGGAGCAATATGGAGGCCCAGGGTTATCGATTGGACTGAGACACTGACTATCATACAGCTAATAGATTACATCAGACACATCGGAGCGGCTCAGTCAATGAGGCCTGATCCTATTAACTGGGGATTTGTAAACAGTTGTGTGCTCACTGTGATGGCTGCTTTGTGAGGCTTGGCGAGGGGATGAAGGCTGTAAGGGTCTGGAAGAGGCTCATATATTTTAACACTCCACCCGAGACTCCTGCGCGCCGCAGCCCAGTCCGGTTCACGTATGTGCAGTGATGTCAGTATCCACGTCCCATCCCGGCTGCAGCTGTCCATATGCAAGAAGACATCAGAGTCTGTAATTAGAGTTTCACAGTGATGAATACAGCTTTCGCAGAGTAGGATGATGCATGACAGGGAACATGATGCCTTCACTGGGTTTTCGTCAAAATTCATAATTTGCGTTATATCCCAATGCATGAATTTAATGGATGATTGACAGGTGAGATGTTTTGTGAGAGCGCCATTTGACGCAGCACCACTCAGGAGGGAAACAGATCATTTTACCAAAAATCAAGAAGTGATCAAAGTGTGTGAAGTGTGAATATATTTACCAAAAAGAAAACCATGTCAACTGTGACACACACACTCACACACACACACTGACTCATATTGTACCTTAATACCCACATGTCTGCCCCGGACTGGGTAAGTAGTCTGAGGGAAAGTGTGACGAATTAAATAAATGATCTAAAAAAGTAAATGACATTTAAATAAGAAAGTTTATGTTGGAAGAGAAAGAACATTTTACAGGATTAAACTAATTGATAACACACACATTTTGTGAAGTGACCACTGCTCAAACATTTGGACACATTTAACATTGCTAGCCACATTTTGTATTTTGATCCACCCCAACCCCCCCAGCACAATGAATGCTGAACATTTTCCTATGAAAATGTGATATATTTGAGCTTATTTGTGTTTATTAAATATTTGTTTTAACAGTATGAGGACAATTACAGGAACGTATTAGGAAAATAAAAACAAAACAAACGAGCAGGATCTTTTCTTTAACTCGTCTTTCATTTGACTTATGTCCTAAATTCCTCATATAGTCGCTTAAAACCAACGGGAGTAGAAAACCCAGTCTTGAGAATTAATAAAAACAAGTAATTCAGACACAGAAGTCCCACCTCCATATCAGAAAAAAGCCTCTCAGTTCATCTTAAGTCCATTACGGCATACGCAACACTTGTGCTTAACCAGGGCCATGGTGGATGCAGGTCGCAGGGTTTCCAGATTAATTCTGTGGCCTAAACCTATTCACACGTCCCTTCAGGGCTGTGCAGCGCAGAGGAGCGAAAACATTAAGGGAGAGAGAGAGATAGCAGTAAACCAGCCTACAGTGTGTTTTTAACAGCAAAACGACTTTTCCAAAATAAATAGATCTGTGTCGTGGACTGCTAGGAGGGAGAAAAGCCCTCGGTTCAATAATTAATTCCCGAGTTGAGGGTTTTGGAGAGCCGCTGATTGGGCTGATTCTTTTTTTTTATTCTGTTATGATACAAAGGAGGCCGTTTGAAGTAATTTGTCCCAGAGAGAGCGGCTTGGAATACCATACATGCTTTGATTTAGCAAAGCAAATTTAATTTTGTTTGCTTTATGCAAACCAGCCGGGGCCGCGGGGGGTTCTCTGATTTCACCAGAGGGGTGATGGTGGTGGTGGTGATGGTGGTGGTGCTGATGATGAGGGTAGTGGTGGGGGTGGGGGGTGGGGGGTGGGGTTCACACAACAGAATTATGCTGCTGTTGTTAATATATAATACAGAACACACACTCACACACATACACACGAGCGCAACAGTTCAAAAGTACAAAGCCTATTCCTCTCCACACACACACACACACACACACACACACACCGCAATCCCTTTGAAATCAAAGCTTAAAATAATTGTTTGTGTGTTGTGTTTTGTTTCATTCTATCCGTCTATTATTAGTGTTACTGGTATTATTCCTATCATGTTGTTTTAGTGGCCTGCTTTTGCTACTTGCTGAGGTTTTCTTTTATGCCGCTAATGAAAGCCTCTCTCCTCGCTTTTGTTCTGCTTCATTTTTTCCAATACGTGAATGGAATACATCTGTTTATATCTGCGCCTGATATTTCCTGAGATGTCGAACACTCCACAGCACACTTATCAAGAGGCTACTTCTGATTTACTTGTTCGGAGCTTCTAATGCTCGTGCAGATGATATACTGTGGTGTAGGTGAACAGATATGTGTGATATTTCGCTGTATTGTCAACAATGACAGGAAAAATGAACTCTAACATCTTGAATCACCGTTTCTCTGTTCATACATTGTGGAGACATGACTACATGTACAGATGTTAAGCAAACAGTGGAGGATTACTTCTGAGAAAGAGAAAAGGCTGCTCAGAATGGGTGGCCAAACGGTTTTCTTATATTTCATTCACCTCATTTTCTCAAGGAACAATAATGAGTGGATAAAGCAGAAAAACTCAATTTCCTTTATGCTTTTTATATCTTGCAAAAGCCCTCATTGACGACCCTTTGGTCTTTTGTTATAGAAAACTGAGCTAATATCCTCAGCTCTCTGTGCAGTTTAAAGGTCTTAATTGGATTCCATTAGTATATTGCTTGACATGACACTTGAGTGCGCTCTATTAAAATTCCCAAGTCTGGGATTAAAAAGGACGACTTTCTCTACATTTTACTCTCTAGACTCTTCTGTTAAAGTCTCAAATATTTTTTTTGTTGGATTAACAGTTTTTTTTAGTGAAACCATTATTAAAAACATAAGCCTGATTTTAAGCAGTAGCTTTTGTGTTTAGAGTACCTGCTATTAAATATATGGAGGTGTGCCATTGCAGCGGTTTATGTATCAATAAAGCATTAATATAGTATAAGCATTACAAGTGTACTGTAAGCTCCATAAAAAGTCATCCAATCTCTTTCAACATGTTGAGTTCCCTGCAGGTTACTTTTCAGAGTATCACACAGAGTTGAAGTGTTTCCTCTGTGGTTTCAGTCAGTGTAGAACATGGGCCGAAGGAAGGATGCCTTTGATGATATTCTGTTTCATGTCTCTTGCCCCAGTCCTGAGCTGATGTGCATAGATGTTCAGCATCTTACTGCTAAGACAGCAAAGATCCCTGAACCCAAGTGCCTGGATTGCTGCAGGATACCATGATCACTGTAGGTATGTGCCCATGCAAATGTGTGTGTGTGTGTGTGTGTGTGTGTGTGTGTGTGTGTGTGTGTGTGTGTGTGTGTGTGTGTGTGTGTGTGTGTGTGTGTGTGTGTGTGTGTGTGTGTGTGTGTGTGTTTAAAGTTCCATGAGTTATTACTCATGGTTATTACTGCTGATGAGTAGGTGGGTCATTGTCTCAAGGGTAGCCTGCAGGCATACTGTAAATGTACTTCAATTCACTGGCAAACTGTGACCACTGTTGTAAATTTAGAAAACAATAATGTATCAATACGTCTTTTGTCTAATTGTAGAATATAGTAAGAAACTGTTGAAAAAATACTGTATTTTGCAGCTGATGCTGCTTTTATTTAGACTAAAGTTTTACAGTAATCATGAGTTTTGTTGGTCTTGCAGTGAAATTGTCAAATTCATGTACAAATTCAGCAAATTATATTCTGTATATATAACACAGTCACTATGGGTCACAAGCAACATGGGCCAATCAAGTTTGTTTTAGTTCATAGTCACTTCCGATGAGACTTTAGGTTTGATTTATTTAAGTTTAGCATTGTGTCAGATGGGCGTCCTTTTGGGTAGGACTCACTTAAGATGAGAATTTCATGAGATGAGACTTGCTTTAAATTGTTTCTGATATGTTTCATCGTCATAAAACCAAGTGTTAAAAAAAATATTTGTAGTTATGTGGGCATTTATGTGCTGGCCTATTTCTTGGCCAGGATCACAGATTTCCCGCAGTCTTTACATCTCCATGTGGTTGCTAGGCAACCAGCAAAGACTTCAGAAAGTTTCTGCTTCGTGCCCAGAAGTAGTCCGGCACATAACCCTGGTGAAACCATGTGCCAGGCCAACAGTTTCCTCTTGTCCCAATAGTTTTGTTCATCTAGATATTCTCCTTGTATAATAAAAAACTGAACAAGCATTATTTACCAAAATCCTTCTGTCTTCATTAATCATTTTGGTGATGTCTTATTGTTACCCCATACATATTTTCATTGGCTATTATTGGTTTTATTGTCAACCGGCACTTTGTTGCTGTCAGGTATAAATTTCACATATTTTACTTGCGCTGTTTTATATTGAGCCATTAATAAATATTTGTGATAAATACATTTTTTAAAAAGTACTAAGTACTGAGGTTTAGTACTCACCACTGAGCCATTGGATGACAATGGCTCAGTGGACAGGTCATCCAATGATTCAAGATCGGTGGTTCGATTCCCGCACCCGAGTCATTAGTCGGTGTGTCCTTGGGCAAGACACTTTACCCTCCTTGCCTCCAGTGAGGCACTGGCTGGTGTGTGAATGCGTGTGATAGTTCCAGTGGTGGTCGGAGGGGCCAAAAGCGCACATTGAAAGACATACTGGACATAGCTTACCATCACCAAGTATGAATGAGGAGTGAATGAATAATGGATCCAATGTAAAAGCAACTTTGAGTGTCCAGAAAAGCACTATATAAATCTAATCCATTATTATTATTATGTGGGTTATAGTAAGCCTGTGATTATACTATAAAGAACACATATCACACATACGCAAACATCCAAAACACATTTGCTGCTTTCTTTAATCTTTTCAACAACAACAGCAATTATGCTATAGGAAGCTTGTAATCATAAAACATATGGTGTTTGGTGTTACACAGGTGTGGACATCAAATCCTTTTTTTTTCTGTGAGCCACTAAAGATATTTCCCTGATGGAAGGAGAGACAATTGGGAAATGATGGTTGTGGTTATTAATATATGTGTGATTACAATAATTCTCTCTAAATGTGTAATAGCTGGATATCAGTTCAATTAAGCCATTTTAATTTCATTTATACCCGCATAACGCCCTGGAGGTTTCTGGAACCGCACTTTGTACAAGCATCACATGTATGCATCACACCGTAGATGCATACATGCATAGATGTGGTGTTACTAATTCCAAATCCTGTGTAGTCCAGTAAACTTTCCACAGATGGCGTCACCTTCCACTTGTGCAACACGCTGTTTACCACATGCATACACTTTAACATGAACACACACCATCTCTTCATATAAAGCCTTTCGACCACAAAAGGCTGCTGCTCTATGAGAGTTGTGACAGCTGATCTTGTCCAGAGAGGAGTGTAATCCTCTAATGTTATTATCACACCCGCGGCATGTATGAGCGTCCCTACCTGCTCTGATTTATATAGACAGCAAGTGGAGGATGGAACCGCTCCCTCTCACTGCATGTTACGTCAACCTGGGGGGGGGGCAGAAGGGGGGGAGAGACCTGTGCTCCTTCAGACATCGTATAAATACCTTTACAATGCTTTTACAATGTCAGCCAGGCGATGACATATCGGTAATCAGTCATAGTGTTTGTGTTGTTGTTCTTTGGCTCTCCATCTCTCTCACCTCTCTTCATCATGGCTCTAACTCATCCTCACCTCACTTTGTAGTTTCCTCCCTCGTCCTTCTTCCATTTTTTCTCATTTTCTTGCTATTATTTCCTCTTGCTGCCTTCTTATTTCTCTCTTCCATCCCTTATTTCACAGCATGCAGAGCCATAAAATAGATAGTAATTACTGTGTTGCTGTGAGAAGAATGGATTAATTAAAATATAATGATGCCGATCACACCAGCAGGCGTCTGTTGAAATCTGTCCATTTAGAGGGCTGTGGCAGAGGACTTGTAATGCCCAGATCATACTGCAGGCTAATTAGGGAGAATGGTTTATTACATGGGAAAGGATGGATGGACTAGACAGTGCAATAAGCACTGGGTCACTTACTGTCACTGAGGTTGTTCCAATACATTAACGATTAGATATAATATCTGTAATGAGAGGATTCTGTTTAAAACAGATTCAATTTAATACTGAATTCAAAGAGTATTCCGTATTGGCGTCTGTGGGTGTATACTGAATGAATGACGTTTGTAGGTATGTTCCCATGTTTTCTAACGTTACCCCAATGTGCTGTTCTTAATTGAATGTAGTCTTCTTCCCCAGAAAAGATTTTGATGGTAAATTATTTTAAATACATTGTTGAAAAAATATTTTTTTTAAATGACTTACAGCCATCAATTTAAAATGAACCAGAAGAACATAGTGATGTGCACAGTGTGATAATTGTTTGGGAATACTTTTAAGCCATAAATGGAAAACTCCACCAGCCAGGAAGGACCAAAGTAATGGCATGATAAAAGGTATATCAATGACCCGAAGTTTCATTTCATATCATTAAAATCTGTCATTTCTTACTTAAAAACTTACACCTTCTTTTTTAAAGATGTTAGATGAAGATGTTGGGTGTAATCTCTGTGAAAGTTTCACAGGGTGCGTCTGTGGATTGAGAACAGATGGCTGCAGTGAAAGAAGCAGTTGCATGGCTTTGTTAAAGCTGGAGGAAAAAAAACCTGCCTTATAGACGTTGTGTGTGTGTGTGTGTGTGTGTGTGTGTGTGTGTGTGTGTGTGTGTGTGTGTGTGTGTGTGTGTGTGTGTGTGTGTGTGTGTGTGTGTGTGTGTGTGTGTGTGTGTGTAGGGGATTTAAGGGGTTGCTAGGTAGGTGAAAAGAGCTATCCACATCCCAACCCAACAGAGTTCCCATCTGTTTGACCTCCATATAGACTGGAAGCTGTAGAACCTCTGATGTTGAGGGACAACACCCACGACATTACACTCACACACACACACACACACACACACACACACACACACACACACACACACACACACACACACACACGTTAAGTCCCCCTCACCCTCAGCTCAGCTCCCACCACCACGGTGACAATAAACATGTCAGCCGCCACACGCCAGTACAATCTGCAATCAGATTTACTGTGCATGAAATATGGTGGTGCTTTTATTGGTCCAAAGACTTGTCAGTCATAATTTATAGGCTGTTGCCAGGCTGGCCGTGATGTCAGCGAGCTCCCGGCGCCCTCCAGAGAATCAGAAGGGGAGGAATGAAAGAGATAGGGGTTGAGGGGTGATAGCTGGTGGGGGTTTGGAGATATGAGAGGAGGAGAGAGAGAAGAACGAGGGAGAAGAGGTGATGGAAATGGGTGAAAAGAGGAGAGAAATAACACACGTCCATCCCATTCCTCTCTGTGAGGAGTTTATCAGGTTGAGGGAGTGAATGTGTCCATATCTTTCCAGGGTTTGTACAAATGGATCTCCCTCTCCTCTCCTCTCCTCTCCTCTCCTCTCCTCTCCTCTCCTCTCCTCTCCTCTCCTCTCCTCTCCTCTCCTCTCCTCTCCTCTCCTCTCCTCTCCTCTCCTCTCCTCTCCTCTCCTCTCCTCTCCTCTCCTCTCCTCTCCTCCAGCGATGCTCACTATCCTTTGAACACTGACACCGATTGATCACACGTTCAAGTGAGGCAAAAAAAAAAAAATAGATCTGTGATTCACATCTCTACTTGAAGCCTTCTCTGACCCAGAAATAGCAAGTGTGGCGTTAGCGGATAGCATGGGGGGGGGGGTGGCGTACAGAGAAGCAGAGTGTCCAAACAAGCTTCGTTTAAGATCATCTCTGGTGTTGCGTTAGGTGAAACTACAGTAATGATCCAGTGGGAGGTTTCCACAGAAAATAATACCAGTGGAAGTTTTCAGCCAACTGCTGTCCTCTCTGCAGACAAAGCGAATATCAAGGAGAATGTGCAAATGGCAAAATGGAAAGAAAAAAACTAGCAGGCATTAATAAATTAGATAAGATTCAATCCCTCTTTTGAAAAATGATTCTCCGTTCACTGAGAACCATTAAAATGTTTACATTTGCCGCATTTTGTTTCATATCAAAATAATTAATTGCCTCCAACTTCAAATTAAAAGTACATTACAACACAATTAAGCATGTAAATGAGTCTGGGCCTGTCGCGGGGAGCCAGAAAAAGTGAAAGAGTGACTGTGTTGATGTATGAGGGTTTGCCTGCTTTTTTGTGTGTATTAGGTGTGTCGCAATGGATCATAGCGCATGTGTGTGTGTGTGTGTGTGTATGTGTGTCGCTACCTTTATCGCAGTGAAAGAGTCAGTGTTGAAATTACATCACCATAAGGAAATAAATCAGAGCGGTGCAGAGTAATACACGGCAGAGTAATTAGGTCACTCTTCCCTCAGTAAGTGATGGAGCAGAGGAGCAGATACTGTGTTATTCCTGTTGTTAAAGGTTTCTGTCACCGCATAAAAAAAATCACCCAACATAAATACAACACACACTTTTTACACACACATATTTCTTCTTCCTTGCCTCCTTTCCAGGGGATCTGACCCCCAACGAGCTCGCTCCGTGAACGTCTACATTGCGCTGGAAACCGACAACAGTAAAACATCATTTTGTCATAACCTTCCCTCTTTGGAGGGAAAACAGATATAAAAGTATATAGCCTGTGGTTTACTGCGAGCCCCCCACCCCCACCCCCCAACCAGCCTGGCAGCAGCACGCAGGGCTGATGGATGCTGGGTGTTGGCTGACTTTTAATTGCTCGTAAATTTTTGATCCTGGGAAAACGCCACATTCTCCTTGTCCCCTGGAGAAATGGGTGACAGAGCCGCTCAGGAGGGAATAAAAGAGCCACAATGAGGCTGGGAGACACAGAGGGGGCGGGGGCGGGGGGGGGGGGTACACAGAGACACACTAACACACTTCGACAGAGGCAACCACATATCAGCAGGCGCTCAATAACAGGATACAGGCGTTTGCGTTTCAGTATGGTTCTGTGTGTTAGATCCATATTGATATTGTGAGCCTTACAATCCCAACCTTCATGTGTCAGTGTGTGATGTGTGAAAGCAGATCTATTTTTTAAGGAACATAATGCAGCTCAGATTTCATTTGATCAAAGCAACATAATTAAATGTGAGGTGACTGGAGGTTTTTTTTAATCTTGTTATATTTTCAAGTATCCTTGTAGCAACCAAAACAGTTTTCTTGCAACCTTTTCTTTCAGAACTTAGTTCAAACAACCTTCTCTTTTGTTGTATCTGCTCTATGGGAAATGAAATTTATTGTTCTCAGTTTTGAAGGAGTTCATTAGCTTCTTCTTCAGACTACGTATTCTCTGAGAGGAACTTTGAATGATACAGGTACATTGATAATTTGAACACAAGTAGTAGTGCAAAAAAAAAAATAAATAAAATCAAGCTCTGTTTTAAAAGCCCGTGTGAAATGCTACTCAAACAACAGCTTGTAATGGTGGTTTTAGAAAATAGAACAAAACATAGAAAGAAGTCTGTGTTGTTGTAACAACCAGGCAACAATCGACAAAACAAATGAAAAAAATATTATCAGCATTTGGAGGGAGTTAGGGTCACACCTGATCAATCACATGTTCTTTCATTCTCACTAGAAAAAATATCACAAAAGTAACACAGCTTAATGGATTGAAAACTAAAGAGTGACCAATGTTTAGAAATGAAAACACGTTAAAAAAAATGAGAAGCAACATCAAATAAAGAAAATTCTAAATTGCCTGTGGAAACGATGCCGTAGTATCAGTGTTAAAGTTACGCTGTGTGGTGCCTGATGTTTCATCAGAGTGGACTTTCGAGGCCATATTTCCGAGTAACATCCAGGTGAAGACTCAAACACAACACGTCTGACTTTGTGGTTACACCTGTGGGAATCAAAGGTCGCGTGAAGTCAGTGACCAGCCTGATGAGCTCTGCTGACAGATGACAAACATGGACAAACAGATCGCATCGTATCATTTAACACAGAATGTTAAGGAGGCCTCTGTGGACTTCACGGTTGAAAAACCAATTTATTGACTGCTGCTGTTTGACTCCTCACTCCTCTTAACCCACAGTCAGGAGAGCGGTGCTATCGTGCTTGTCAGAGGACCTACAGAATTACATTGGAATAATTCGCAGTACTAAGGATTATTGCTCTAGAGCAGAGGTCCCCAACCTTTTTTTGCGCCACAGACCAGTTTAATGTCAGACGATATTTTTACTGTCCAGCCTTTAAGGTGTGGCGGATAAATACAACAAAATAAAATGATACGACCAGCATAAAAACTGGTGTTTTGCAGCTTTCTTTTTCTTTGTAGGTTCTTCTTCTGTCTCCTCACTGACTCTTTTACACTGCACACAGAAACTTTCCTGAGACGTTTGTTTTTTGTTGGTTTTTCTAGCTTGGGAGTGTGAATTTAGCAGTAATGTATTCTGTGTTAACGGCCAAAGCGGTCCCTTTAAGAAGGTAGTCATGTGACCAAGGCAAGCATCTTGACTCATAGACAGATGTAGAGGACATAATCATTTAAAACAAAACGTCGTTCAGAATCAGATCCTAAATAAAACAGAAATAATGTAAGTTCCGTATTCTTCCTGTGTGACCAATGAACCCACAGACCCGTACCGGTCCGCGGCCGGGGTGAGGGTTAAGACAAGTGTTCTAGACTACAGACAGGGTTAGGTTTTTCAACAAAAAAAAGAATCGTCAAAGAAAAACACTTTTTAGTATTTTACACCATTACCAACACCAAGTTCCAGAGGTTTTTGCGTCCAAGGAGACACTAACAAGGTGACAAACTGCTCTGCAGTCGTCTGCATTTGCAGCCCTCTTCCTCATCTTTTAGCGTGGAGTCGTCCTTTAAGTGCCTGTACAACATTGACAGTAATGGAGATGAGATTGAAAAATGGGGTTTAAAAAGCGTCTCTGCAGACTTGTGAGTGTTGCCAAGCCTAACAGATGCTCATCTGATCAATTTCTTACCCTGTTTGTCTTCCTCCCTCGATGAAAGTAAGAGGAGATAAATATAGGTTTATCCCACCGTTTGCTCGTTTATTGCAGTAAGGTCCGATATCCTGCTGTGGATTTTGATTTCCCTTTACTGTGTCAGACTTGGTCTTGTCTCAGATCTGTATCAGTATTTTCTCCTTTTTCCTCTCTCACTTTACGTTTATTCTGTCCTCCTTCCCCTGTTGCTTGTGTTGTTCTGGACTCATTGGTGGTTTTTGACTCACTTTGGCCAGTTGTGATTTCTTTCCTTCATACATCAATGCTGGTTCAATTTCCCCTGTGGTTTCACCAGATCACAACACATGCCAATCATTCACAGGTCAAAGGTCATAGGCAGCTGGATCCGTCCACCGTTTGTGTGGGTGTGTCTCATGTGGTAATGGTCCTCATCAGACTTCCTATCTTCTGTTTCATAATGCAGACAGAGACCTGCATACACGATTCAACCGATCATAAACATGATATCGACAGTAAAATGTCGACCTTTTAATTTTTAAATCATGTGCAGCATTTTGTTTGTCCCATCTATAAATAAACACAACAGACCAGAGAATGTGGCCTGAACATTAAATATATTTACAGTAAACAGCGTAAACAGGAGTTGATTGCAGATAAAACAGCACTTCACACAATGCAGATTTGTAAAAACAAATTTCCTATATCTTCAAAACCCAAAGATCAATAGATTTAAATGAAATACAATACATTTGTAAAGCTGTGCCAGATGAAAGCTTGTCTGATGTTCCACAGGTGTTATTTGACACACCCAGATCCTTTATCAGCAGATTCCCATCTTCCACGATTTCACATAATTTCACGTTTCCTAAAGATCTGTGTTTTTCTTGGTTAACTGTCAAATATTTATTTTGTTGGTCTTTCTTTTTGTTTTGTTTGTTTTTTTTTTGTTTTTTTCTGTTTTTTGTTTTTTTGGGGGATGATCTGGGTTATATATACCTTTATCACACTTGTCTCACAGCAATTTAACAACAACAACAAAAAAAGCCAGATTCTTCAATCAACCTGGCATCGGTTTGGAACAAAGAGATACAGAGAATAGTTTGCTTTGAGTCCCTACTTTTTACACAATGCTTAGTTTAGCATGAACAGTTGTGCAATCTACAAATAGCTACACCCCAAATATAAAAGCTTAATCAGAAGGAAATCTGAACTGAGCAACAAAGACATCCTAGTTATTATCTCAACAAATAAGAGCGTCTAGAAAATCAAGGGGGAAAAAATCTGTTTTTAATTCTAACATGATCCAGCTTCCCTCATTTCACTGTTTCTGTGTGTTTATGCAAATCAAGCAGCCATCCTGCAGGCTGACCGATGCACAGACCCAGAACTCTCCTCCAGTGGGCACAAAGACACTGGTGAGCACGATCTACCCCAGTAGTGTCAACCCAATTACTCATTCTCTTAAAGGGCTATTAAAACATAATTGCCCAGCGATTTACATCCAAGTTAACGTGGCCCTGAGATAATTTATTATTTTCCATAAGCCCTTTCTTTTGTGAGCTGACTGAAAGAGTGGGGGGGAGCGCGAGAGAGGGACTGCAATTTCCTGAGTCATGAAGAAAGGCATGTTGGCAGCCTAGTGTAATTGTTAAAACCTCACTCTCAGACACCTTCCAGTCACCCCCTTTTAATCCTCGTTATCGCTCTCATTAGCCCGGGGTCAGGGGTCAGCCAGCTCCCCCTAGAAACACAAACACAGCCCTGAGATGAGGAAGGATGGACGGTGAGCTGGATGAGAATGGAGACTACAGGGTTGGGGATGGGATGGAGACAGAAATGTCAGGATTGACTAGCCTGCACCTGCCATGTATTTATATTCATTATTCGTGGAATAGGGTTAGTAGTTCCGTAGTTGTATGCTGTTACATGTTTGTTTGCACAATTTTATGACACTTTCTATGTTGTATGAAATTGAGTAGGTGAATCATGAACCATTTTTTATTATTAGGTATAAAGCGAGGGTTGACTCTTATATCAACGGGTAACAAACCATTTTTCTAAAAATATAGATATGAATACTGGAGTGATAGCAGATCATACCTCTACCGAGGCTGACTCTATTTAGCTTGTCTTACCAGTGCATCACCCTACGCAAAGGCTATTTAGATAATTACGGAGAATATAAAAGAAAAAATAACAAAAGCTCTTTCTACAAAGATGAAAAAAATCCTTTTATCTTTATTGAGCTCCACAGCAACATCTAATGAGCTCTTTCTAGACATACGCCAAGTTTCCTGCAGCTTTTGCGTCATTCCAAAAGATATGTTTTTGGATTGAATGGATCTTTCCATCCATTTCTCTGAACGTATAGACCCGTAACACCCCAGTCTGGTGACAGTTTGGTTGTGGAGGGTCAAAGGTCAAGATCATAGTGCCTTCATGTCCCATTCACATGAACCTGAAAATTCGGGAACTTCTAAAAGGGATTTCTTCAAGTTTTGTTGTTGTTTCAGTCTAAGGTCAAGGTTACCCTGACTTTGTACGTGTTTGTATCCATAATGCAATAATTCATATCATAATTTCAAAAAACTGATGACTTTTAATATCCAGAAAGTCAAGGTCGACTTTGCTGTGAGACCGTCACATTATTCATCAAGGCAGTAAGAGACTGCAACATCCCGCGACACCCTGAATTCAAAATTTTACCGACGTACTTTCATAGGTCAGGGTCATTTAATAAAAGACCCATGATCCAACAACTGGTGCATTGTATTTGTCATGAGGTTTCATAGATGTGTACCTAAAAAGGTATAAAAGTGAATATGTGACCTTGACCTACTTTTTCAAGGTGAAGGTCTAATTTTCATCCCCTTGCCTCCCTGAATATATTGATTTTTGTTTCTTCTTTCCATCTTATCCGGTTCCTGAGATATGTGCAAAAATATCTCAGGATAGAAAATATCTCAGACCATCGATCAAAGCACTAGCCTTGATCTACGGTCTCACTCGCACTGGCCTTCTCCCTCGTCTTTCTAGCTTATCCAGTACCTGATTGCACAAAACTTGAAATTTGACCTTGATCTAGTTTTCTCAAGGTCATCATCTCATTTTCATCCCCTTTGCTGCCCGAGTAATGTGCTTTTTCTTTCATCTTTCTATCTGTAACGGCTGTGAAGATATTTGGTGGACGGACGGAAGAACACACAAACACTGACAAATGTTATACATCACCTCTTTGCTGGATATAAAAACACTTTTGTGGCCATTGAACAACAAACCTGGTAATACGATATAATGGAATTACCATATTACTTCTCTTCATTCCTCATTTCTTTGGGTGTGTGATTGCTGACACTGATCTTGGGTGCACACATATGAGTGAAGCATTGTCTAGAATTTGCAGCTTTGCAGTTTAGCTGAAGCGTTTAATTCTCTATAGATGTATTGGTTTTGCTGATATTCAGTGTCAGGTAGTTGTTTTTGCACCATGTGTTATCAATAACCTCGCAACACTGTTATGTAATCCTGGAAAGACACAAATATCAACTTAACTTTAAAGGTTTTGAATACATGAAAGCATCATTATACTTGTTTGCAAGAAATATTTTGTCTCAGAAAAAACCCCACAACAAATTAAACACGCTGTTTAAGCAATGTTCAATGCTTTCTTTTGAAACACTGGATTGACACAATTTCAAATTATCACTAAGTCAATGCCATAATAAAGCTCCCAAACACAACTGGATTAGTTGAGTGAGTGAGTGAGTGAGTTAGTCAGTTAGTTAGTTCTCCAATTACCTCTTTAAAAGACAGCAAGCCCTCTTAAATTGTTTTTTTCTCTTAATTTAAAAAATTGTTGACTGCAAGTCAGAAATGTTTTAATTCCTTACCTGAAATAGTATTTCTAATGTTTTTAAGCTTAAAATGTCTCAGAAATTTCAAGTATCAGACTCTATAAATACAGTTTTAGTTTTCTGTTAACTCCTTTATCAAGTTTAATTTTAGAATCTATATGTTCTGTAAAACAAACCATAACACGATATGATGTATGTACAGTATATATACATATACACACATACACAGTTATAAGTGATAAATACACAATGAGCACAGTCCTTGTTCAAAAGAATCGCTTCTCTTGTAAATAATACCATTAGTTTGAGACAATTTCTGTTTTATATTTTCTATATGTGGCTTCCAGCTACATTTATGATCCAAAATTACTCCCGACAATTTAGTTTCGTACACTTTTTAGGTTTCATCAGAATTGGCTCTGAGAGGTTGCTTATAAGTTGAATTGTTTGTAAGTCGTCATTTATTACATTTCAATAAGTACTTACAATTTGAGGACTTTAAATGCCATTACTGTCATGGTTCATTATTTGCGTCATGTTGCTCTGCTGTGCTAAAGTGTGGCTGGAGGCGGGGCCAAACTTATGGGAGGAGCTTCGTCATCTATCCACACCGGCTCCTCATCTACAGACCTGTGCCCGATCAGGCTGATAGCCCGAGGCTTTTTAAGCCGGCTTCTCCTTTGGTTCTGTGCCAGATTGTTTCCTTCACTCCCATTGTTTGACGGTGGTTGGACTTTTCAAGTTTACTTGTGTTTCCTGGATTTTACTTCTTGGATTAAACTCTGAGGTTCCACATGTGGGTCCTAACCTCTCACATGATAATTACTACTTTAACTACAAAAGTCCTACTGTATTCCGTAAGACTTGCCAGAAACAATTATTGGACATTAAAGAAACACATAATAAAAGAAAATACAGGTATAGGTCACTTACCGTTAAGTTGTTCTTGATTACAGGTGGGTTTCAAAAAAACAAATAAAAACAATCAGGTTCACATTATTTTATTCAATTTAACTTCTATCACAAATATTGAACTTAAAATCACTAGAAAACTTAAAAGCACATTGTTACTGTACAATAAATCAGAATACAAACATAATCACATTAAGATACGCAGGTATAGTTTCAATATCTACTGTTAAGTGTCACTCATGATTCACTTGATCGTTTTGAATTCAGATTAGTGTAATTTTCTCCTCCTTATAATTTAATACTTGGGAAAAAGAAGAAAACATTTTAAGGAGCTCTTGTCCAGTTTTTTTAAGAGCGCCCAACAATAACAGCCAGATTCAGCTGTTGATGTGGACGATCCACTGTACAGTACTGTAGCATGTAGCATGTAGCTTACCTTTAGAGCGAAGGAAGAGGAGAAGGAGGGGCAAGTTATTGTCGGTGAGAGGCGGATTCCAAAATTTCTGCTAAGGAACATTGAATTGTCACTGCTGAATGCAAAATCATTATTATGTTCTACAACCCTAATTTCCCTTGCTAAACTTGGGTCTACATTTAAAAAAAATTATTCATTATCAATTTCTTCAGTATTTTCAATAATTAAATTGACTCTGCTCCACAATCCTGGTTCCTTCCTCTATTATGGCAATAATCCTGACATGACAAATCATGACAAATTCTATGACTGGATTTTTTCCTGCAGTCCAGTTCTGAGATCAGAATTCGTTAGAAACTTTTGTGATATCTACCCTGTCATCGGTCTGCCTCTGCTTCCATCTACCTCTTCTCTCATATGCTTGGTTCACCCTGCTCCTGTTCTGCTTCTCATCTTTCTGCAGGAATCACAACCTTGTTTGCCCTCAGTGTCCCCCTCTGATGAATGCTAATAAGATCAGTTAAAGTCATTAAGGGCTTTTCATGGACAGGCCTTGGCTGCTAAACGCAGAATTTCACTTCCCCTGTATATACTATATGGTTCTGTCTGATCTTTGTATGCATGGGCCCCTGCTGGGGTCTGTGGGAGCCGGGGTATTTCCATAGTATTACAAGATATTCTTGGCGTTTGTATTGTATTTAAGTGTTACATCTGAGGCCATTATCAGCACATTTCCATTCATGCTACCAGTAAAGAAATTTTGTGACAGGATTCAACACTCTTCAGCTAAATACTGAAACATTTTTGGACAGAAATGTTCATGTAAGATTTAGAACATGTAGTCCTGAACAACAACAGGTGTAGGACATTGACTCTTATGTACAGCAACCCCGTGCTGTCAAATTTCCATTTTCACATTCCCATTCTAGCGACAACATGGAATATGACATTTTGAGTCTTTCATGGATGATGGACCAGTAGAGTCATTTATCTGCCCGTGTGCATCACTGGGTTACAATAAGAAAATAAGGATTGTAGTTCCCTAAATGCTCGGTCATGGAACATGGACACAGTGAGTACAATATCCAGGAAGTAGTTTGCATTTTAAAAATGTTTGCATCAAAGCACATCTGGGAAACACTGTACATCAACTTAGACTGTACTGTATCGTTTGATAAATGGAGGCACAGATCTGCAGCCCTGTTGGTTTGAAATATAGTTCTACTTGCAACAGCACAACAGCTCTATCAGGATGTTACAATGAAGAAACCAACGCCAATGAGTGCAGCTCTATCACAGGTGCATCACAGGAATCCAATGAAACCCAGTGCAAAAATGTCAATGTTTACCTTACTTCCGCATATGAAAAAGTATAATTAGGACTTTGTCGATACTAATATTTGTAGTTTATTTGAACAAGTTTCTTGACACTTTTATTTGTCATTCTTTCTTTCATTTCAGTATTTCTTTAGTAAACAGAATATAGTCACTCCTGTGAAAATTTTTATATTACAATGTCATATAATAATTTTAAGTAATTTGAGATATAGGTGTGTGTGTGTGTGTGTGTGTGTGTGTGTGTGTGTGTGTGTGTGTGTGTGTGTGTGTGTGTGTGTGTTTCTTTTTTTTGGGGGGGGGTGTCAGATCACAGATTTATTTAATGTGTTTAGTGTGTTAGCAGTACCTTAACCTAAGTTTTAGACCAATGCTTCTTTAATCCACACCCCAGCCAGTCCAACCATAATGCTAAGTGCAACATATGTTTTGCTATAGAGTGGTTGAATATGCTACACATCCTCAGATTCATCCTCATCACTGAATTCATGTTTGAGTGTTTTATCCTGTCTGCTGTGGTAACCGACTGCACTTACTGTCTCATTAATTTAACACCAATAATTTGAAAATGCCAGCTAATTTTTAATAAATCAATTTTCCATAAATACCAATAACAGCACCATTTATCCAGGAACAAATTATAACTGGAATCCCCTCAAGCACCCCTGGGTGTCCCTAGACCTGACTTCTAGAATGACAGCACCTGATTCTTAGATTTGGCAGAAAATGGTTGATGTGTGTGAGTGATAAGAAAGATGAAGCAGAATTGACCCATTCATGGGACAGTGGGGGGCCGGATGGTGCTGCATGAGCTGAGAGGACTTTAAACAGCCGACTGCGTGAGATTGAAAAAATATGTGTGTTCTGTACGAGAATGAATTTTGATGTGTTCGGTATTTTTTACGCTAGTTTAACACTATTAATGAGCGTGTGTGTGTGTGTGTGTGTGTGTGTGTGTGTGTGTGTGTGTGTGTGTGTGTGTGTGTGTGTGTGTGTGTGTGTGTGTGTCTGGGAGTGGGTTGAAGGTAAATTAAATCTTACATCTCACATCTTACCACATCCAGGGTGCATGCGTGTGTATGGTCTGTGGCGTGTGTGTGGAATGTGTTTCATTAGTTGTGCTGCTTCACATGCCCGTCTGCAGCTTCAGTCCAATATAGCAGCCAGTCTTTTGCACGGATGAGGCGTTAAGCTTCCAATCACTCGGCATGCCTCCCTCTCCATATGGTCGCAGAAAGCCTCGGCTGCCTCCCCAGGCCTCTACCACTGTGAAAAGCAATTGTGTGGAATGTGTAGGAATTAAGTATCCCATCATTCAGCACAGACATGCAATTAAAAGAGCTGCAGCCGTCACTCGTGGTAGACGTTGTGTGAGTCATGTCACTATAACTCAGCACAGCAGACGCCTGCCATTTTTTGTTCTTAAGAGGGAGGAGTAAACACAGAGAGACAGACTTAAGAGGCTCCCACACTTCCTGTCTGCCATTCACACGTGCTCATTTACATAGACGTTCACAATCGAAAACACTTTGAGTCCTGTGTCCCAGGTATCATCCGAGATCAGAGGAGGCTTTATGTTTATGTCCATGTGAACACAACATCACCAAAGAACGTCACTTAAACATCACCTAAAGAGAATTATTTTCATATTTGTGCCAAGTATTCTGATGGACTGAGTGAAGACATTTCAGGGTAATGTTAATCACGACAGTATTTCACATGGGGTCAGATACCACACTAGTGACACCCAGTGCAAAATGCTCTGAGCGAGTAACACATCTGTTCTGCTGGGATCTCGTTTTTCGTGAAACGTCCACACTTCGAAAATTGTAGTTTCTTTGCTGAGTGGAGTCGAGTAGATTCAGTACCAACCATTGGACGTGTTAGCTGAACTTCAATGTGCTTTCATTCACATGCAGAAAACTCACGAGCCAATGAAAAGCTATACAGTAAGAAAGATGAAGTGGGGGAAAACTCAAATGCTGACATTCAAAGAGAACAAAGGTCAATTGGGGTAAATATTTTAACAGGAAGTGGTTGAATGTCTGGCACAGGCGTCTTGTCTTTCGGTGTGTGATCAATCCATGTTTTAATACATTAGCTAACCAAGTCTTACATTTTTGACATTTATACAAAAAAATGATGATTAAATCTAAACTAAAATCACATTTCATGGACACTTAAACCCAGAAGGGCTGTATACATAAAGTAAGTAAACTCTGAATTAAAACACAATCATTGTGTCTGACACTTTGCAGCTTCATCGAGGGAATATTGACATGTGTAGGAACACAAAGAACTTGTTTCGTTTGTTTGTCTCTCCTCTGATAGCTCTTATCAGTTCATAGAGCTCAGTCTTGGTGGGATACAGTGTAAATATCCCAAACATATTATTAGTCCAACAACAGACACGTAGTCATTGTCAAGCCGGTAAGTACAAAATGGTGAATTGCAGATACGAAGAGAGATAATTGCCACTCACGCTGGAAATTTGGCAAGCACCTTCCCCACGAGACCCGGATGAAATGGTGCTTCAACCCCCGAAACTGTCATTCTTAATGAAATGGTAATTACAAACCCAGCGGAACAGCTGAGGGGCCTGCCGGGGCCCACAGAGCCCAACAACCAGAATAAACCTGCTACAACAACCTGCAGAGAGGAGGGAGGACGGGATGAAGAGAGGGAGGAGAGGCAGAGAAATACGATCTAAAGCAGGGGAGCGGTGCAGGTAGGCAGGACAC